>NW_025953062.1:0-109826 GCF_022478825.1 Daldinia caldariorum | reverse complement strand
ACCCCCCCCGCCCCCGCGCCCCCCCCTCCCGCCGCCCCGCCCGCCCCCCCCCCCGCGCCCCCCCCCGCCGCCCCCCGGTGTACGAGAAAAGGCAAATTCGCCTAACCCAGTGGCGGCGCTGAAGCTCGACCTGCCTATTTAGAGACAAACTGGAAGATCGTTTGGAAAAACAGTATAGCGAGCACAACAAACCCCGAGGGGCCATGCGAAACATATGACAGCATAGAATGTGGTGATATTACTGTCCCCAAACGCCGACTGTACCTAAGCAAAGAGGCACGTCGCCATCAACATAAACAGGTTGTAGTATACTATGTGATACCAGGGCTAGGCACACGTTAAGTTAAGTATAACGGAAACATGAAGTCTCAGAATCAGGCGACAGACTATGTATGTAGCTTCGAGCGGGATATGATAGAGCTATCCAATGAAAGCTCCATATAGTATACTGTGTAGTTGTTCGCTTTTGGCACATATTGAACAAACACGCGCATAAAAACAATAGCTAAGAGGTAGGTATCCGCACGCCACAACAGTTCTCGACGCTCATCAGACTGCGCCTTGAATATCAGCCTGTCTGAGTTAACGGCACTTGGATATCAAGTACAGAACTATGGGGAGGGGGGTTCACAACTTCTAGTTAACCTCAGATCGATCTACGAGTGACTCCGATTCCGGATCGTACTACCTATCCCGCCTTGCGATGATGTTTTTAATCGACGACAGGTAACCTTAGGTAGGTAGGTAGGTAGGTGGTGGTGGTGGTTGTGTGGAGGTGCTTCACCAGAAACGTTTACGTAGATCGGAGTGGCTTGACTTCCTCCTATACTCAACACAGTACATCATGCAATGTATCTAATATAAGTTCGGCATATGGATATATGTAAGTCAAGCCCCGTACAAGAAACCCCTGCCACCTCCACTCCCCCCCGGTATATGTAGGTAGGCATGTATGTACGTGTGGTCGTGCGTGTGTGCCCGGGGTACATACATTGAATAATACACTACATACCTACATACCACCTTAGATAGGTAGGTACCTAGTACCCTACACGACCCATTCACACTTACGACCCCCATGGCTCTTGCGCCCCGTCCTCGCGTCCACGGGGGACCATGTGATCGAATTCGGGATGTGGGAGAGAGTATTAGTCACTTTGGGCTGCCGCGTGATGGCTGCCTGCCTGCCTGGCTATCGGTTTCGTCTGTATGTATGTATGTACGCAGACATGTATGTACCTATGCAGACGTTAGGTTAGGTATGTATGAGTGGGTTATGCAGTCGACATATTCCGGTCCGCTCCCTTCACTTCTATTCCCTTTTTGAGGAGAGGAGAGGAGAGGGGGGGAATTCCTTCATATTTTGTCTACGCGCGTCGGTGTTTGAGGACTCAATTTTTTTAGGAGGGTGTGTGAAAGGAGGGATGGGATGGGATGGGATGGGGAGGGGCTGGTACTGTATCACACTTCCAAGAAGTGCGCAGTCTAATGCCTTAGGTATTTTATTCTCTTCTAGGGGATGTGGCGTCGAAATTTGCCACCGTGGGCAGACGGATTGCGTATTTTCATCTTCATATAGCCCCGTTTGCTTGGGGCAACTTCCATTCGCGGAGTTGGGGGGAGGTAGGCTGACACGATAAAGGGGGCAACGATCATCTGCTTGCACACGGCAGTATGCCATCATGATAGGAGTTTAGGTCTAGTTGAAAGAAGGGGAGGGCGAGGGCGAGGGCGAGGGCGAGGGGCTGATGGCTCAGTTCAACGTTCAGTTTCTCAGACTCGTTGCAATGAACCTCTCTGACAGCGGCGTGACCAAGTCAATCAGAGTATTCGTTCATGCCCCTTATGTTACTATTCAACTACATGGTGCATCAAATCCTTAAGGAGCTTCTCCGTGCACTTTGGCAATCTATAGTCTATCTCTGCTTTACAGTGAACTGAAGAATATGGCGTCGTCAATGGATTTACTGTCAGAATCATATAAATGATTTGATAATTCCCATAGTTTGTCTTCGTATGTATAAGATTATTCTCTAGCTTTACCAGGTCTGCGTTCATTTTAGTATTATTACAGTTTTGAAATGTATCTAGTATGGTGTTCCTGGGAGAGGCTATCAAGGGCAAATGCTTTGAGAAACTCTTGTTTGTTTCCTGTTCGTAAGGAAATACCAGGCATAACCAGATCATATTCAGCCGGATGAGCTATTATACTTTGGACTGCTAGTTACCTGTTATAGAGAACTATTCGTAAAAACAGGCGTGCCTCTCAACACAACTAGAGAGAAACTGTGAGTGGTATCACTCACAGAAACGTTTATTAGTCAACACGCTGTATAGGGCCAACTAGTTGTTAATAACATAGGACTCTATTTGAAAAGGATCGGTATTCTCTCAGAATAAGATTATAAAAGCATCCCTTTGTGCTTAAGGTATTATATTTATACCAATACATTACATTAAATTATCCCCGCCCCCTTTTTTCTGCCTCCCTATTCCTCTTTATCGTCACTACTCTCTACAGTGTAACTTTACTGAGAAAATTTTTCCAAGCACAATGCCTAATACTAGAGTGTTAGTGATATGGATATAACTACCTAGAGTAGAGGTTCATTGGCTACTAAAAAGGGTAGTTGTGTAGCTCGCTCGTAAGAGGATAGAAGACCAAGTGTTAAGTACTAGATCAACCCAATAGACTCTATTCACGACCTTGATACTCATTCCAACCCTGGCAGATGTAGTTGACAATTGTTATAGTATCTATCTAATGCTAAATTGAGGCATCGTGTCGCGAAATGAAGCCTTAGGCCATAGCTTATCGAACAAAATAGAACGATAGATGTACTCTAATAACGAATACCAAGTCTAGTCCACATCTACCGTTTACCCTGGAACCAATGAATAAAGCCGCTGAAAGTCCGGAGAGAACTTAGCAGGTCAACTAGAAACAGATACGAAATTAGTATACAGCATACACGTGCAGGTGTACCGAACAACTTACAGGCGCAGGGCCAGGGACAGTGTATGAGTGGAAGTTGGAGTAGATCTAATTAGCTATTAGCATGCCTATCACTAGGTAGTTATTGCAAATGATTCCAAGTCAGGAGACTCACGTTGGCAGTGTATCCAGGGTCGGTCTCCTTGAATGCGCCGGGGATCTTCACCGTCGTGGGGTTGTAGCTGCCGCTGCCGCCGGACACCTTAACCTGGGCGCAGGAGATGTAGAACTGAGGAATACCTGCCGGCCACGGGTTGTGGATGGCCAGGCTCTGGATTCGCAAGAGATACTCGCCGTCCTCGATGCAGGTTGGGATGGTGTAGGAGTACGAGCCTAAGCGACCTTGTGAGCTTTCGTTGCTATTACGAATTTTGCTATGTTGCAATAAGGAAGTATATAGGTATGCTTACCTGACATGTCCCATTTGGCTTCACCAGTCGAGAAGTCAGGAGCTGTAAACAGAAGTTAGTGGTCGAAACACCGAGGATTTAAGTTAGGTATTTGAGGGTCGCTCACCGAAGTCCTTGATCTTGAACCATTCGCCACTGCCGTCGTAGTCCGAGGCAGCACTAGGGGCCTTTGACATGTAGCTGGCGATTCGTTAGTATCGCTGGGTACTAGGTAGAGTACGGAATTCATCGATTGTTCCATACATGGAGATGGGCCCTTGGTGGTACACGGGCTAGTGAAGGAGTCAGTCATGATGCTATACAGACGGATCATGCCCAAAATGAACCACATACGGTATCAAGCGTGAAGGTGAAAGATTGACCGGCTTTCACTGGTACCGTCTCGGTGCCAGCACCCTGAGCACCGACATTGCACCTCAGGTCATTCGAAGCCAAATCTATAATAGGTACTTAGTATAGGCCGAGAAGAAAATTGAGGAAGAAAGGTTCAATCTTACCCGTAACGGGAGAGTTGTAGTTGCTGTTCTGTCGGACTATTCACATCGCATTTGCATTAGTCTTCGCTCCTATTATGACACATATAGCAAGGTTAAGAGTCCTATCCGTGAGACGTACTATACTCGAAAGGCGCATATTTAGCATCACCAAGAGAGAGCTGTTGGAAGATGTAGTGGGCGGAAGCACCATTGGCTGCGAGCGCAGCAGCGGCGGCAATGCTGGCGAAGTTCTTCATGGTGGATTAGGGGAAGCTATGAAGTCTAAGTATGACCGTGACGATGATGGCGCTGTGCTTGGTGTTTCACAGCATTTCTAAGACGGCAGAGAAGCACTTTATATAAATTATCCAATACCGGCGTATCCAGGATAGCGGCATCGGTGATGTCACTACCAAACGTTCGATAGCATTATTCGTAAGCGACTGAATTGGTATTCTATCCTGTTCTCTGCCTAGGTAGCTAGGTAGGTAACTATAGGAATCGTATTCCTCCCACCCGGCGTTTCAGACGCAGCTTGAGCGGACCGTCGTTCCATCGTCGGCGCCCATTATTGCGACAAAGCGGAGTCCGCTACACGGTAAACACATAAGTTTTCCGGAACGCGGACGCGCGCGGCGTGTCTTCGTGGGCTGTCGTGGGGTAGCTGTGGAGAAAAGGAGGCCGTGAGATGTCCGAAAGGGGCAATGCCGGAAGGACGTTGGGAATTTTACCCATTTGGCAGGTCGGTATAGCGTATTTCCATCTATTATATATACCAATAAGTGCGAACTACCGCAACCCACCTTGTCGGGTATAACTTATATTACACGCCGCATTGGAAATTAGAGAGCATCCTGCAGGCGACCAAGAATAGGAGAACCTTGTAGACGACGGGTAGGCTCATCACAGCCAGAAACGGCCGATTTATACCTTGTTCCCCATGCGAGTTTTCCGATTTAGACCTGCGATTTCAAAATACTACCTGGAAAAATAAAGAAGATGCATTTCGCGTGGTAGAGTAGGCCAATGCTTTGTTACCATTAGCTATTAAGAGGTGATTCTATTTTAGTCCTTCGGGCCGAAATATCATCGACTCTCATAACATTATGCGTACGTCTAAGACGATTTCATACCCAAAATATCGAGGAAAAGTTCTCAGACGCATCTTCCACCATCCACCTCGATGTTGACCCCAGTGATAAAGGCAGCTTCGTCGCTAGCCAGATAACAACAAGCGTTAGCGACGTCCTCCGGCGTCGAGCCTCTGCCCAGCGGAATTAGAGACTCGAAGGCTTTTCGGTTCTCTGCGGTGTTGGGCTTGCCGATAAACAGGTGCGTCATCCCTGTGCTTCCCACCACCGGAGAGACCGCGTTGAACCGGATTTGTTGAGGTCCATACTCGACTGCCATCGTCTATGATATGATATGGTTAGTATTTACGTATAATCTTGGTAAAGTCGTTCCGGGTTAGAGGAAGAAGATGGTTGTGGACGATGTATGTATCGTACCTTGGTAGCATTAATGACAGCTGCTTTCGAGGCGTTATACCAGGTAAGCCTCGGGCGTGGCCGGACACCGGCAGTGGAAGCGACCTGAATAAAGTTCCCAGGCTTCTTCTTCTCGAGAAAGTAGGGTAAGATGACGTTGGTAGAGATATATACGGACTTGACATTAACGTTCATGACGAGGTCGAAATCTTTGTCCGTCACCTCCTCGGTTGGTTTGTTGGCATACGTCGCTCCAGCATTGTTCACCACAATATCAAGCTGGCTGAACGTATCCAGAGCCATCTGGAGAAGGCGTTCCCAATCCTCACGCTTCGTTACGTCGGTCACTGCGAAGGTACATCCCAACTCCTGAGCCACAGTTCGACCAGCTTCCTCTGAGAGGTCGGCGATGATGACGCGAGCCCCTTCTTCCACGAATTTAGCAACAATTCCCTTGCCGAATCCCGATGCGCCTCCTGTTACGATGGCGACTTTGCCTTCTAGACGGGGTCGAGGAGCCATGGTTTCGATTGATGTCGAATCTCGTTTGCTTCTGGAAGATCGTCCGCGACTTGTTTTCTAACTATGCGGGAGTCTCGTCGAAAGTCGCGGACGAATATCGAAATATCAAATCGAGGTATCAAGTCAAGCTATCAAGCTGACGTATAGTATAGCAAGAGCTGCCTGGATTCATTATAACAACTGCGCCCGTAAGAAAGATGGCGGCGAATAGCGTGCGGGGAATGTTGGGGAATTCCAGGAACTATCGTGAAACCTTGGGACTTCGATGACGAAGATCCCCTCAGATCCTGCCGTTGCGCATGTAGTCATTTTTTGCCTATTGTGTTTGTGTCGTAGGTTGTAGGACAAGATGTTGTATATATCTCTGTCCCTTGTGCATTGATATAGGTATAATTATGAGATGTTGTAATGAAAATAGTTTATGTTGCAATAACACCGATAACTACTTATTACAGGAGGTATCCAACAGGTAGTTACTATGTAGATAGTTACAGTATATATTCGTAATTATACTATGTAAAATATACGTTAGGTATCGTTGTACAAGATAAAGAAAGGTAGAGTTGACTTTTGCTAACTAGCTAAGATGAGAAGTGAGGCCGTACGCGATACCACATCAAGTTTAGCGAGGATTAGTTCAAGCATCCAGCTCTGGGGAATTTGATCGCGCTGACAGGCTGATAACTAAACTAGGATGTTTCGAGTTCCCATATCCTTGTTGATTTACCTGATCTCCTTACCTAGTATGTATGCACTTTGGTGGAAGGATCCGGTTTGGAGATAAGAGAGCTTCATGTTATCAGCATCTTCGACAGGGGGTCTCTCGTATACCTGGTATACGTATAACTAACAAAAAACAACTCTCATAAGCTTCGCGATGCTCACCCACTCATCATTCTTTTCTTATTCGCATCACCAGTTTTTATTTTTATTTTTATTTTTTCACATATGCCCTCGTCGTTTATAGAAAACATCGCTAAAGATGGGCGGACATTCTATTACCAGCGCTGGACCCCGAAGGTCTCTCGAGGTGACGGCAGCCGATGACGCACTCGCTAAGATGGGATATAAGGCCGAACTGCCTCGAAGTTTGAGTATGCTTTCGGTGCTTGGCTTATCCTTTGCTATTGGTATGTACGGAAGAACGAGAAAAAGATAAAAAAGATAAAAAAAATAGCTTTATTCTAGCATAATAGGTAGACAAATACTAACTGCTTGTCGATAGTACGTGATATTATAATTATTCCTTTCTTTCTAGTAGAGCTTTTGTCTATATCGGATTTCCATTCCAATAACATCCCCTTATTCCACATACATAGTATATCAACAGCCATGTTTACCTAGCTGCATTAGGTAACTTCTATATAGCTTCATGCAAGTTACTAACATCAGGTATTATAACTACCTTATAGATGGCTGTTCCGTACGGCCTCAGCACTACATTTTACATATCCCTAGCGAACGGACAATCCGTTACCATAATCTGGGGTTGGGTACTGCTCTCCCTTCTTTCGACTGCTATCGCCGCTTCGCTAGCCGAAATATGTTCGGTCTACCCTACCGCAGGTGGTGTTTACTACTGGGCCGCACTGTTATCAACGCCTCGCTGGGCTCCCATCTCCAGTTGGATCACCGGTTGGCTGACGTTGGTTGGCAACTGGACCGTTACCCTCTCGATCAACTTCGGAGGTGCGCAATTGATCCTCAGCGCTATTTCCTTGTGGGACGAGGACTTCGTCGCCAACGAGTGGCAGACCATCCTGATGTTCTGGGCCGTCATGCTCCTGTGCTACCTGATCAACATATTCGGTTCCAAGTATCTGGATCTTATCAACACCGTCTGCATATATTGGACCGCTGCCTCCATCGTCATTATCTTGGTCGTTCTCCTAGTCATGTCGCCGAGCAAGAGGAGCGGCGAGTTCGTGTTTGCCCACTATGATGCCTCGGCATCAGGCTGGCCGGTCGGTTGGTCATTTTTCGTGGGTCTATTGCAGCCTGCCTATGTGCTCACGGGCTACGGCATGGTCGCAGCCATGTGCGAAGAGGTGCAGACACCTGAGCGCGAAGTCCCCAAGGCTATTGTCTGTAAGTGATCTATCATCCCCTATTTTCCCTCTTCTGTTTTTCATATAGGTCCTCTTATAGACGAATGCGGGATCACCCCTCTTTACGGGCTTCTTGGCTCGTAGATTCAACACACGTTGACAGCTTTTCTTTAATAAGTACCTATATTTGCTAACTCTGATCATAGTGTCGGTCGTAGCGGCTGGTATTACTGGCCTCGTCTACTTAATTCCAGTCCTCTTCGTGCTACCGGAAGTCCAAGCGCTTCTCGAGGTTGCAAACGGCCAGCCAATCGGCCTCATTTTCAAGACGGCAACTGGAAGTGCTGGGGGCGGCTTTGGCCTGCTGTTCCTCATCTTGGGAATTTGGCTGTTCGCTGGCGTCGGCGCGTTGACAGCTTCGAGCCGCTGCACTTACGCCTTCGCACGCGACGGCGCAATCCCCGGCTCTGGGCTCTGGAGTAAAGTCGACAAGCGATTCGACATCCCATTGTTGGCTCTCACTTTATCCGCGATCGTTGATTGTCTGCTAGGCCTTATCTACTTTGGCTCATCTGCGGCGTTCAGCAGCTTCACGGGAGTTGCCACGATATGTCTCTCTACGTCGTATGGGCTGCCAATCCTAATCTCCGTCGTACGTGGTCGAAAGCAGCTGGAACATGCATCATATTCGCTTGGTCGCTTCGGGTTTGCTATTAACGTGACAACGCTTCTATGGATCATTCTTGCTATCTTCCTATTCTGCATGCCCACCAATCTTGCTGGGCTGGACGCCTCCACGATGAACTACGCCAGCGTAGTATTTGCGGGCTTCGCTGCCATCAGTATCATATGGTATTTCGCATGGGGCCGCAAGCATTTCTCTGGACCTCCAGTATTGAAGTCCGAAATGGCAGAACATGGCGTGGGAGTGGTGAGAGGACAATCCCTGGACGAAGAGGTGGGGGGAAAGGAAGCAAGCACCAAGGAAGGGTTTGATTCGAAAGATGTATAATAATATCTAATGGGCATAGCCACCTGACCTAACCTGTCCTAGCCTGACTTAATATTGATGATTCGAAAGACTCACTACCATCTCCTTGCCAACATTATAAATACAGTATTCTGATGTATTAACGCAAAACCCTCAAGCCTTCTACATTTTAACTAAGCAATCTGCATCATAGATCTTTGGTAGTAACATGGAAGGCCTCATACCCCTTGAACCCCTCCACGGCGCCCCGGAACTCGCCAACCGCATCTTTCCAGGCATCGGTTTCGCGCACCTCTAAGTGGGCTTGAACGCTCTCCCATCCCAGGATAACGACCAGCACGCGGGCCTTCTCGCCCTTGTAGTCAACGTCCCTCTCGACCGACCAGCCGAGCGAAGACTCGCCCGTCAAGCCCGCGAATTCCCCTCCAACCAGCTTCGCCACGAAGTTCTGCGCACGGGCAAGCGTCTCGGCCCCGTCGGCGTCGGCGTCGGGCGCGAAGTACATGAAGAGCACCTGGGCAACGGGCGTCCTGCCCTTCCCGCCGGCGTTATCCAGCACGGCAGGCGGAAACGGCGCCAGCTGGGCGTGGAACAGGAGAGGGGGGAGCTTGGCGCAGTGCGGCCTGGCGGCGTCGAGGAAGGCGTTGTAGGATGCCGCTTCGCGGGTCCGGAAGGCGTGGTGCGCCTCGGCGCTGTCCCAGTCCATGAAGATGCCGACCTGCTCGGGGTGCTCGTGGACGGTGGAAGCGCGTATGGCCCGAGCGGAGGATTTCTCTTTTATGATGGAGAAGGCGCTGTAGAAGGACTCCACGTCTGCGTCTGGCTTGAGGGTGTGGAGGACGATTTCGGTTACGGGAGCCATGGTTTGTGATTTTTTTTTTAGTTGCTAATGTTTATCGAACGCTAGGATAGCTGGCTACAATACAGCTTTTAACGGGGGGATTGCGACTATATTTATACAGCTACCTCTTTCAGGACTATTTGGGCACGGCAGTACTAGTCTTTATAGCTATATTTTGTGCATTGTCGACGTGCCAGTAGTTTTCGAAGCGGCACTGAAGAGTCACCCTTAAGCATGCATTACACCCGTACAGTTGCATCGGCTAAGCGTTTATTCCACGGATTCGACGGCAATCAGGATAAGGGAATAGGTATGGCTTTAAGGAGCTCTCTACGCTCTTACTGCCTGGGGCGTCGTCATCATTTCACCGGAAATTCCAACGTATTGCTCACCACGAGTACCTTGGAAATAATTCGATGCGGAATACAGGGTTTACTCACTTTATGGTACTTGACCCTCGAGCTAGAAGTCTGACGGGTTAGCCGGGTTGACTGCAGCAATAGTAAGACCAGTGATCATGTTCCTTCAAAAAGAACCACGGGATTACGGAGTTAATGCGTGAACTGCCATCATATGATAACCTCTGATAATATATTACCTCGTAGGACTACAAACATCTGGTATTGGGTGGGGTAAAGCCGTCTATCTCCTTATCCCCGTTGGTTATTGGACGGACAGATACGTACAGTACCTGACTCATAGGAAAGTTCTGTCTCTTCCCAAGGCCTTAGTATAGTCCACTTAGACAACAGGCACATTATACTGTATTGCCTACGTCTACGATACTCTCTTTGCTAATACCACATTATCACCTCATTCTTCATCCAACTCGTCCAGTATCATATCTCTAAGGATGCTCGGAGATATCACATCGAAATATTCTAATTTGGGCGCCATCTTCTTTAGAAGCTGAGCAATAGCGACGGCCTCCGCAGCTTTAGCGTCGTCTGTGACAGAAGAGGACGCTAGCTGCCTAAGCTCGAGAGACAATAATTGAGGGAGGGATACATCTCTTCCCGCTAGGTTCAATAGGTTATAGGTCCCATACAAGTCAAGTTCTTCTAGTTTCGCGCCGCCGTGCTTCGCAGCCTCCGCCAGCGCAGATTCCGTGAGCTGACACGAAAACATTAGGCGCAGGGCCTTGAGCTGCTGTTGGACTTCCATCATGCTAGCGATGTGAGTATCTCTGAGCATCGGGGCCTCGACTCTATTGCCTAAAATGCCGAGCTCCTCTAACTTGTTAAGTTTCGCCAACCTGATAAGAGCTTCTGGGGTGAGATGGATATGTTGACCTTCTTTAGTTCCATATTCCAACTTTAAAGTCTGTAAGTTGATGCAATGCGAGCCGATGTTGTGGATTACGCAGTCCTGGATTGGAGTCGAAGGAATGGGTTTATATACAACATTGACATCTAGGCGAGAAAGGCCAGATAGATGCAGCAGGAGGTTCGTGAGCCCACCGGATTCCGCGACACATACAAGCTCACGAAGCTGTGGAAAGAGTTTCTCCACGGTGCCCTGCCGGGCTTGTTCCGTGACGATTTTCGAGGCGAGATCTTCGGTGATGAGTTCTTGGAACTCTAGAATCTCAAGCCCGGGCTTCGTAGCGAGAGCAACAACGACGGAGTCAGTTATAGCTCGGCTCATGCCGTACATAACCGAAACTCTCTTTAGAGCTCTGGCGCCGTCGAGGAACCGAAGGAAGCCTTCGGGGGAAATCAAGTCCCGCGGATTATCGATGAGCAATTCTTCTAGCAGAGGGCAAGAAGCTTGCATCTTATCCAGAAAGACATCTGAGATAGGTCCTCCATAGAAGATAAAGCGCTTCAACTTAGGCTGAAGATACGGACCGAGAGAGGCATCGTCATTGTGATCCGAGGCATCCAGCCAAAGCGTCTCAAGATTAGGAAAGCTTAGATTTTTGAATAATTTGTGATGAGCAGATTCATTAGCAATGAACTCAAGATTTACAACTCTATCAGCATAGGTTTGTAAAATTTGGGGCTCATTTTCTGCGATGCTGGCGAGAGCGGAGACGGAGAGTTTTTCGTCTGACATTATTATGCGTTTTGTGTTGTACTGTTATAAGCCATTCGTTAAGAATGGCGTCCTTACTGGAGGATAGAAACTTGTTCAAAACTGCTCAGGCTAGGTAGGTACCTAATATAATTGGCGTGTGGCAATCGATAGGTAATTCTTTAATTAATTTTAAGACAGTTAGAAAAAAAAAAAGAGAGGTGGATTAGATAGACCCAGGAGTTGTACTTAGAGTTGTTGATAAGTCGATTTTGTTATGAATAAAATTTTAAAAAGGCAAGGTCGTCTAGGTTAGCTTAGGAGGTCGGTAGGTGTATGTAAGTGTTGGTTGGGTATGAGGAAATCGCGATGATAAACAACTTATCAGTTCATGGGATATAACCCGGTAGACTCGGCCCCGGTCCCTTCTTCTTTCTACTAATTCTATAATGAAGATATAGTAATATATTCAGCTCTTCTAGCTTTTCCGGCGTCGCATCTTCTGGCGTTGCGCTTTGCCTCTATCAGATTTTATTCCTCATCTATCATTCCCACATAATATATTCATTATCGTATTAGATCTTGTCTTGAGCTGCGTGCCTGTTCTCTGGGGACCCGATACTCAAGATACGTCTAGTTAACGCCTAAGTAATTCTATATATATCCCAAGTTAGACAGACATCTTCATAGGGATCGTCTTGTGAGGATCGTAATTCAGGACCACAATGTCCTCCACCTTCCACCCGTCGATCGAGCCGCCAGTATCGCGCTTTAACTGGAGTTCCGGGAACGGCCGCGGCTCGCGCTCCAACTGTACCTTCAAGGCGTCAACGTGGTCGATGTAAACATGTGCGTCGCCCATGACGTGCGTGAGACTACCGGGGACGAGGTCGCACACGTGTGCTATCATATGCGTGAGCAGCGCGTAGCTCGCGATATTGAAAGGGACGCCGAGTCCCATGTCGCAAGACCGCTGGTATAGCTGACAGTGAAGGTGGCCTTTCGGCTTCTCCTCTCCGTCACTCTCCCCTTCCCTATTCTGTCTCGGGTATGAAACATAAAACTGCGCGAACATGTGACATGGCGGCAGGACCATCTTCTTCAGGTCGGCGGGGTTCCAAGCGGAGAGAATTAGGCGGCGATCGTAGGGATTAGTGCGCAACTTGTGGATGAGTTCGGCTAGTTGATCAACGCCTTGGCCGGTGTAGTCTGTGCGCGCATCTACGTATTCAGCGCCGAAGTGGCGCCATTGAAAGCCATAGACAGGACCTAGATCACCAACTTCGCGCTCCTTGAATCCCAAGTTGTCGAGGAATTCTCGCGACCCATTACCATCCCAGATCTTAACGTCCTGCGCGCTGAGTGAGGTCGACGACGTATTCCCTTCAATAAACCATAGCAGCTCGGCAACGACGGCGCGCAGGAACACACGCTTCGTAGTTAATAGCGGTAGGATCGGCTTGCCATTGTCGTTGAGGCTGAACTTGAGTGGTCGTGGGGCGAAGATGGAATATGTCCCGGTACCAGTTCTGTAAAGGAACCATATGTTAGAAGCTCGTTCTCGAGTTGGGTACCTAATGTATTTGGATATACTAGGCTAAAATATAGTTAATTGGGTATATAACGATGTAGCTTACCGGTCTGGTCGTCGCTCGCCATGATCTAATATCTCCTGAACGAGATCGAGGTATTGGTACTCCTCGTGTCGTGATGTGGATGCCATTCTAACCAGAAATATTATATTTTTGGCTTTGCTAATATTAGATGGAGCTGACAGGTAGCAAGTAAATCAGCAGAACAAAGGCGGGAGGAGAGCTTGGCAACTGGTGATGAGAAGCGTAAAATATAGAGAATATTTGTTAGCAACGCGACGAGGAACGCGTCTTGCTTAATAGGGTACTTAGGTACTCATTACAGGGTCTTTTAGTGCGGGGTCCTAGTGGGGTAGGGCACTGCTCTGCCTCTGCCCCCAATTTATGTAAATGCAGTTCAGGGGTTCATTATTCAAAGTTGTAATTTACCTCTTCTCAACCGCTATGATTTGGATTTTAGCTACATCCTACAGGCACCTAGGTACGTAACATGAGGTAAATATCATGATAGGAGGTTAGAATAGCCAGTTGTTTACCTACTTAGGTAATTCACTAGTAATTATTTTCTAAGGGTTCGTCAGTGTTTTCTTACCCCTGAAGAAGCCGCTCAGTTTTCCCATCATTTGTCCCAACCCCCCGTTCTCACTCCCCTCAACCAAGCCGCCACGGATCCAACCAGGTAGCTTGGTCTTAATACGATCGGCTGCAAACCGTCGGTCAACTAGCACGATAGCTGCGTAGTCGTTTCGGTGACGAATGGCGCGTCCGATGCTCTGGTTCACCGCGCGCATACACGCGTTCTCGTAAAAGTCGCGAGCCGCCTGCTTCGCTATTGTAAGAGCCTCGCTTTTCGGCGTGGAAGGGCTGGTGGCTTTCAGGCGTTCGAGTGTGGTAGACTCGATGTATTCGATCCGGGCTTTCCAGTCCGGCGAATGGATATTCGGATATGGCAGCCCGACGACTACTACGCAACGACCTAACCGGTCGGAAAAGTTGATACCTTCGCTCATCTTTCCACCAACAACGCTTAATAGCAACGCTCCGTTTCTATTAGCTTGAGAGCTAGGCTTGTTCTCGCCTAGGATTGCTTCGCTATACTGCGCCAGCACCTCGTCGCTTGATCCCCCCTTTGTCTCGCGAAACACGGCTTTCTTAGCTTGCAGTCTCTCCCATAGGGGTTTAGGTTGGCCGGCAATAGCTTCGCTCCATATAGATACCACTTCGTCGAGATATCCGTAGCTAGGAAAGAAAATAACGACACCGTCAGGAACGACAGTGCAGATGTTGAGGATTGCCATTCCCAGCTCGTAGATCATCGACTTGTCGCTGCGCTTTTGAAAACTGAACTCGAACTCCACGCCCTTAGTATCTGACTTTGGTCTCGGGGATGATAATGTCCAAACGCAAAGGTTCGATGACGGAATCACGTGGCCGCAGCTGAGAGTCGTGATCTTACTCTGCGCCAAGTCCGGGAAAAGATGTGCTGTGTAATCCTCAAACGGCGACATGGTGCCACCGGCGAGAATGACTGCTCGTGCACTTGACGCTATGGAAGAGAATGCGTGTGTGGGCGAGAGAAGAAGGTAAGAGAGCTTGATATCATCCTTAGAAACCTTGTGATAGAAAATACGACCCTCGGAACTCAGGTTGTTCAAGGAGACAAGAAATGAGAGAAGACCGTGGAGAACCGGCGTTGATCGTACTGTAGATGAACCATTGCCCTCGCTATCGCCCTGTGACTCAGCGTGTGCCACATATCCTTCAATTTTATACGCGAGTTTTGAGTCTTGTATGTACTGAATAAGTTTATACATATTGATCTGGTCGATGCCCTTGGATTTCAGAAGTATGTTAGGGTCGACTATTCCTTGATCGCTCTGCGAGTTATATAAGTTAGCAATTTGACTGATGAATTTACGGGTCATTAGGTAGGTCTAGGTAGTTTACTCTCACCTTCATTTCTACAGCGCCTTCTAGCCATACCCTTAGACCGTCCACAACCTTAGCAACTTGCGCGACCATGACTCGATTTTCGCCCTTGAGCTTTTTCCCGAATTTTTTCACATAAACACCGAGCATTTGCCTAGCTCGTTTTAACTCGTTCAGACTGATCTCCGAGGCATACACGTTAGCTACTGCGTCCATGATATTATGGGCCTCGTCAATGATCACCACGTTACCCTCTAGCTTGATGCCAAGAGCATCCCTCGCCGTCTTTTGTAGTAGCAAAGGATAGGGAAGCGTGATGATTTCTGCGCCAGGTACCGCTGTCCTTGAGGCATAATACGGACACACCTGCAGCTTCTTCCCAAGCTCGAAGAGATCCTCGATATCCGGAAGATTGGCAAGGGCGCTGTCTCGAAACTGGTGCGTCGAACTCATATTATCTGCATTCGGTACAAATTGGCACCTGTCCTTCGACTTCGACTGTTGAAGCTCGGTGCAGCGATCATTGATAGCAGGAAGAGACCCGAGCCGAGAGACAGCCGGGTTTATGCAGAGGCGCTGACGTGAAGATAACGGAAGATGCTTGATACCTTCTGGTACGGTGCCTGAGTTGTCACCAAGAAGGGAATCCGGCAGTGATGTTGGAAAGGTTGGTCGGCGTAGTTCCGAGATGAATTGTGTTAGCTGTGAATGAGTTCTTGACGTATAATAGATCTATGATAAATTAGCTTCAGTCGTCAGGGGTACTACCTATGAGCTAACGTGCCTTAATACCGTTGTCGTTTATGTCTTCGTTTTCTTCCGAGGGTTGAAGACTTCCTAAACCTAATTTGTTCATCAGGACTCGCGTCTCTTTGCTGAATCCTGACGTGTTATCACCACCTTGGGATAAATCCTCGTCCTGGCCTTCATCTAACAGCCACTCATCATCGCCGTCGTCATTGTTGCCAGCCTTCTTAATATTTCTGACGTTGCCGTCTTCTAGTCTTCTTCGTTTCGACCCTCTCTCTTCTATTGCTTTTTCCTTGGCTCGTATTTTCCTTAAGCGCGCCTCTCTCTCTTCCCATTGCTTAAGTATCTCCTCCTTCTTTCGCTTTAGCATCTGATCGACAATCCAATCCGGCTCATCTTTAAACTCCTGAGCGGCCTCGGTAACTGAAGTCTCATACTTCGATCTCTTGTGGTTACGTAACCAGGTGAGAGCAGCGCATATGAGAGAAAGGGATTTTCCCTGAAGAAGTTAGCACGAGGAAAACTTGATTATAGATAGACGTTGACATACGGTTCCAGTTGGGCTCTCGAGAATTCCGACTTGACCATCTCCTCGCTCTAGAACTTGATATGCAGTGTTCATAAATTGTTCTTGTACGTCATATGGTGTATATGGGTGGTGGAAGTCGATCCTTTGGACTCGATCTATTACCTCTTCCATGGTGGATATTGGTCGTTTGACTGTTTCACTGATCGAAGCATGTCCTCAACAGGTTGTGTTAAACTACCTGTTTAAGCCCAGCGGCGTTTAGGCACCTCGGTTTATGAAAGTTTAGAACCTTAGACTTAGGTAGTATGTACGTTTCTGCATGGTGAACACAGCAACGGTCTACTCATACGTTTTTACGACGAGGAACGAGGAACCCCCGGCAAGATCCTCAAACATTCAAGATACATTTATGCTGGCGGCCATTTACATATTCGCCGCGGTTCATGCGTCCTCCAGTACCTTAGCAAATGGATAGGGGGCATGTACCTATCATGTATTCTTTGAGACGATGTCTATAAATTTTCCAAGGTTGCAATTGTGAATTGTAATTGGCTTGGAGTGTAGGTAACGGTGTTGGTTTAGGTACGGATTACGCGAAGTGGGGAATAATAGTGGCTGATAATATTTTCTTGTACCTTGTAACTGGATGTAGGTGGTCTGTGTGGCTTGGAATCCACAACTGCATGGGCACAGCGCCAAACCCTACCCAAAAAATTAAACGAAAAGAATTTCACAAATTCATTACAACATTCAAAACCCGCCCTAATCTTCGCAGCCCACCCCGAGTAGGCAATTTCAACACATCACAACAAGCCACTCATCCGACAAAATGCCTACCAGATTTTCGAAGACCAGGAAGCAGTACGTTTTCACCGATGCCAATTTACTACCTGTTGCTGCAATTATCGTCGCGCCCGTCCACCGTCAATATGCCTTGAATTTTGGATATTTCAATTGAGTAGCCGTGAAGAGGGAACGGGTAAGAGGAGGTGCACCTAGGATCGATACGAAGATGGAATTCGAGAAGATTGCGCGATAATATTGCGATAAACTCGTCGGGTCGATAATTCAAGGCATAGATACGGTATCCGGCGCGACGAATTGAGCAGCAACCGATTTTCTTTGAATCTTATTCGTATGCTAACTACTTGATAGCCGTGGCCACGTCTCGGCCGGTTACGGTCGTGTTGGCAAGCACCGCAAGCATCCCGGTGGTCGTGGTTTGGCCGGTGGTCAGCACCACCACCGAACGAATCTCGACAGATACCACCCTGGTTACTTCGGTAAGGTTGGTATGCGATACTTCCACAAGCAACCGAACCACTTCTGGAAGCCCATCATCAACATTGACAAGGTACGTTGATCCAATATACATATTGTCTACCCCGAACCTGGTGGAATATCGAACAGAGAACAAGGAGCAAGAATTCCATGTTCTTGTTGTTGTTCGGGACCATATGGTTTTGAAGCTACTTGACTTCATTTTCAGATATACGTATTAACCCGATATTTTGTAGCTGTGGTCGCTTGTCCCTGCCGAGACCCGCGATGCTTACCTGTCCGGCGAGAAGAAGGACACCGTCCCTGTCATCGACCTCCTTCCCCTAGGCTACTCCAAGGTCCTCGGAAAGGGCAGAATTCCCGATGTTCCCTTACTCGTCCGAGCAAGATGGGTCAGCAAGCTAGCGGAGAAGAAGATCACGGATGCTGGTGGTGTTGTTGAGCTGGTCGCGTAAGGATGCGCAGGCGGGATGGTTTCTATTTGCGGAACAAGGGAACGGATACCTGACGTTTGGGACGGTTGTAACTCACGGGCCTGCACATATAGCAGGTAGTCTTGGGCTTTCTCGAGCATCGCATGGCATGATCGGATTCTGCGAAAGGGAGTTCAGCTGAATACAAAAAAATGCATTTTACTCAGTTGAGAAGGCGACCTGGTGCCCTAATTGCGATTTTCGGGAGCTAGACAGAGAAGGCTTCGCCGAGGGTGAAATCGGTTCTGTAGAGGATACTAGGTCTGACCAAGGCCATGTTCTTCTTTTTAGTGAATAACTAACTGCTTTACAGAATACCTAGCTTTTGACTGTAGCAGCGCACGGTCTTTGCTGTATAGTGATTGCGGTGATTCGAATGTGTGATGACTTGAACGGCGCCCAGAAATATTGGAGGTCGTAATTTAATAACCTTTCGTTTTGCTGTTCGCTACTTGGGGACATTGAAAACTGCGGGTTTTCAAGTTGCCCGGTTCGCCGAGAGGGCAAAAGGGTTAATGGAGTCAATGGAGTCGACGGAGACAATACGAGACAATACGAGACCCTGATATACAAACCTACCTAGGTATATGCGGCTCAATGCGAGGCTCAATAAAATATCGGACTTAAAATAATATCTACCTAGGTAGGTACCTGATGTACCTCTTCAAAAGTTGGAATATTCTCTCCGACTTTCGTCATCTTTATAGATCTGGCATGTGATTATGGTCTTGTGTATGTATTTTGCGTTTCGGTCAAGTGACTTGATGCGACTGATGCGACTGATACGACCCGGATAAGACCGTGCAAGCGGATTAGGTACCTAAGTACACATATGACACTGGCGGCTCCGCGTTTCCCGCTCTGCCGCTTTGATCGATAATTATAATTGGGTAGGGTATAATAATTGCTAGAATGATGATTGGAAGTACTTAAGGGATTAACGCACTGTTACATACCTTTCTCAGGTACGGACTTTTGTAGAGTTTAACCTTGCATCTACCTATCCATACAGGAGGCCCTCGGGGTCCCACGTCATTTGAGTGCTACATTTATCGATAAGTATACGAATAGAATACGATAAAGCCTGTAAGCTTGTGCTAGAGGTAGATAACGGGCAAGATTAGGTACCCGTGGACTTTACTGTATTGTATTGTAACGTACTTACAGTGCTTACTTCATATCCATTGTACAATATAATACAGTACCTCTTACACAGTTGCACAACAAGCTGCAGCACCTGCGATGTGATCCCGATGCGCAGTGCAGCACTTATCCTAGTTTATCCCAAGGTTGTTCCCAGGCTACCGATTCTAGGCTACATTCATCCACATGCAACACGCTTCCTATAAGTCACCTACTTCGGCCAATCAACTGATTCCTTCCCATCATTCCCATCATTCCCATCTAGTCACCCTTCCCCCCGGCCTGAGCACTGAACAGTCGTCGTATCTGGCGTATCTGACTGTTCAAGGTCTAGTAGCAGATAATAATAAATTAATACCAATCATCATTATCTGCTTCACATTGTCTGCTTATCCGCCTGCCCGTTCAGTTCGCTTTTGTTCACCTGCTTTCACCTTTTTTTTTATCGACCTTTCACCGTCGACCTTCGAACTTCGACCTTCGACCAAGTATCTCCCATCACCTACCGTATCGCCTTTTCGATGATGCAGAACAACCGTTAAATCTGTCGCGTAATCTTTTACGGGCTAATTCTTGATTCGATAGTTCTTGAGTCTGGCGTAACCTGGATTTTCTTTGTCTTTAACCCTTCCTAGGTCGTGGACCTTGGCAACGTTGGCTTGGATAGCCGTGTCCTTCTCCCATTCGCCTCTCGTTCGTGTAGCCTGTACCTGTACGACTTACTCGACGAAGCTAATTTGAGAACTTGGGCTTCCACTCCGGCGTGCGGAAGTCGGTAGTTCTTGAATATAACCCGGGTCTCTGTTCCAACTTCCAACTATGGCTCCCTCTTCAGAAGAGAGTGCCGCGCATTCGCGCGTTACTAAAAAGATCCACAAGAAACGTAAAGCTGATCACCGACCGACGATGGAACTCCCTGAACGTTTGAAAGACCACGGCGACGATGCGGATGAGGATGTTCTGTTACCCAACCAAGGCGCTCAGATGTTCATGAATATGAACCAATCGATATTCGGACTGATTGCCGCTGCCGGGTCGAATGTGGATTTTAACGATCGGTTCGAGGGGCAATCGAGCGACGAAGACGAAGATGTTGAACGAACCGAAAGACACGGGAAGCGTAAGGAGCAGGAACAGATCGCGCAAACCACAGTGTTAAAGAAAAATTACTCTGGAAGAGAGAAGGGCGATAAACAGCGTAGGAGATTATCGGGGCAGCTCTTACGCTCGTTGCCCCAACTTCCGCGGCTGGCCACGCGGTCTAAATCTAAATCATTTAAACCATCCGGTCTTCAACCCTCCAACTCGAGCGCTGGGGGCGAAGGTGGCGACTCGGGTCCCCAAACCGCCGTAGACTCGTACCCACCTACATTTGATATTTCGAAGACCGACCGCGAAGGTAAACTTGCTCCAGTCATGAGCCGAATGCTAGAAGCGAGAGAAGAAATGTCATCGAGGCCGAGTTTTGATATCGAGAGGCTATCCGGGGATCATCGAAGGGGTGACGGAGATGAAGCCGGACCTAGTCTACTAGCTCGACAGTTGAAACGCATATTTGAGTTCGATGAACCCGAAGAAGTCATAGAAGGTATTACTCCACCTCGTATCCCGCTGGCCGTCCAACCGTGAATCGTGAGATATGAACTGCAGCTAATTGCGCCCTCTCTTAGAATACCCTTGCTGGCTCCTACAAAGTGTCCTTTTGCAGGGCTACATGTACATCACCGCGAAGCACATTTGTTTTTATGCTTACTTACCAAAGAAAGCTGTATGGTTCTCCTTCTTAGAATATGGCGCTTCTACTTTCCTTCTTTTCCCGCGCTAATGGCTATAGCAGCACGAAGTTGCGAAATCTGGTTACTTATCGAAGAGCGGTAAACGGAATCCCAAATACAGCCGTTACTGGTTCCGTCTGAAGGGGGATGTATTAGCCTACTATCGCGACCCGTCGAATCTCTACTTTCCTCATGGTCAGATCGATCTAAGCTACGCTATCTCAGCAAGTATCGACGACAAAGAAAAAGATGGCCTATCTTTTTCCGTCGTCACACATCACCGAACATATCATCTCAGAGCTGATAGTGCCCCGAGTGCCAAAGAATGGGTCAAGAGTTTGCAACGAGTCATTTTCCGATCTCATAACGATGGCGACAGTGTCAAGATTTCCTTGCCGATAGATAATGTTATCGATGTTGAAGACAGCCAGATGATCGAATTCGCCGATACGTGCAAGATTCGTGTCATCGATAACGACGAGACATACGCCATTGACGAAGTAAGAAAGAAACTATTTACTAAATTTTATTCGTAAAGAATTATATTGTACTAACAGCATTTAACAGTATTTCTTCTCATTTTTTAGCTTTAGCAAGGAAGCAATCAACGTCCTCAAGATTTTGGTCGACGATGCATCGAAGCAAACGAAGTCAGATTCGTCACGGCAACAGAGCCAAGAAGGAGCCTCTCGGCACAGCTCCGCAAGCTTAAAACGGGATCGCGGTCCTGCTGCGTTAGAACTCAAATCCCCAAAGATCCGCGAACATGTTAGAGCGACATTGGTCCCTATATCGCCGCATAGTCCGCGAGAACTAAGCCCTCGACCCAGCGGCGATGGAACCCGTAGCAGTTTCGACGCATTCCGTCAATTCGGACGGCGGAGTGTCGATTTTGATACCCTAGCGCGGGATGCGTCACCTCGTCGAAGCTTTAGTACTGCCAGCAGATCACTGAGTAAACATCGTGTGCACGATAACACCGCACCGCAGGACAAATTGGAGTCCTCCGAGTCATACGTACAGTCTCTAGAAGACCCAAGTATGTCTGCTATAGCATCTTCGTCGAACGAGGACCCTTCGGGCAGCCAAATCCTTCGAGGCAGCGAAGTCTTTCATAGGCCTACTCTGCGTCGATCTACCTCTGCTTCACGAACTTCGAGGCGTGACAGATCAACCGGCACAAGCCGTTTACGCGAGCAATCGGACGAATCGATTTCTGATCATAAAGAGCGTGCCGTCACTACAGGACACATGAATGATACTGGAGTTAGTGAGAAATTTGACCAAGCATCGGCAGCTACACCGGGACTAAACAAAATCGCAAAAATGGGAGCTTATCCGTTGCAACGTGCAGGTTTATTTGCTAACTACTTGAATCAAACTGGCCGTCATATGAGTAACCTATTAGCCACAGAGTCGATGGGCTACGTGGAAAAAGTATCGGGCATGTGGAAAGGTGGTCGCAAGCACTACCAGGAGACTCCTGCACTTAAGCCTGACGGCGAACTAGACGACGATGACGGCGTTGACATGGATCGGTTCAGGGCGCATTTCGCCCTTCCGGAAACCGAGAAGCTCCAGGCGACCTATTACGGCTATATCGTCCGAGTATTGCCGCTCTATGGCAAGGTCTACATAAGCGAACGATATTTCTGTTTCCGTAGTCTGTTGCTGGGGACCCGGACCAAGTTAATCCTTCCTTTGAAGGATATTGAGACTGCCGAGAAAGAGAAGGGATTCCGCTTTGGGTATTCTGGCCTCGTAATTGTTATTCGCGGCCACGAAGAAATATTCTTCGAATTCAACAAGGCAGAAATACGCGATGACTGCGCGGTAACCGTTCTACGGAGTCTCGAGACGACGCGTTACCTCCGAGAAATTGGTATGTTGGATCAGGAAGAACAAGAGAATGCAGACGAAGCGATGGCCGAGCGCGACGCGCTCCACAAGGCACGGCTTCAGGGGAATATAGAGCACGAACTAAAACTGCCTCACGAGACATCTTGTCTCAGTGATTCATCACCAACGATTCTCTTCGACGACCCTAAAGCGTCGATTTTGAATTTCAAGCCCTCAGAACCAATGAAGATCACCTGCTTGACGATCGGATCGAGAGGAGATGTTCAACCCTATATTGCCCTCTGCAAAGGGTTGATGGCCGAGGGCCATAAGCCTCGAATAGCAACGCATGCCGAATTCAAGACCTGGATTGAGGGGCACGGCATTGAGTTTGCACCGGTAGAGGGCGACCCTAGCGAACTCATGCGCATTTGTATCCAAAACGGCACATTTACGTGGGCTTTCTTGAGGGAGGCCAATTCGAAATTCCGGGGCTGGTTGGACGAGCTTCTCGCATCTGCCTATACGGCATGCCAAGGTTCAGACCTACTTATTGAAAGTCCGAGCGCTATGGCTGGGATTCACATCGCAGAGGCCCTCGCTATCCCCTATTTCAGAGCTTTCACGATGCCCTGGACCCGAACACGTGCCTACCCTCATGCTTTCGTTATGCCTGAACATAAGATGGGTGGCGCTTACAACTACGTCACGTATGTTATGTTTGACAACGTATTCTGGAAAGCGACAGCCCACCAAATCAACCGTTGGCGGAACAATATCCTCGGCCTACCTAACACCAACTTGGAAAAGTTACAGCCGAATAAGGTGCCTTTTCTCTATAACTTTTCCCCGGCAGTCGTCGCACCTCCACTTGACTACAGCGACTGGATCCGCGTTACAGGCTATTGGTTCTTGGACGAAGGGACTGAATGGACCCCGCCAGATGATCTTATGCACTTCATCCAGCAGGCACGCAAGGATGAAAAGAAGCTGGTTTATGTTGGTTTCGGATCAATTATCGTACCTGACCCGGCGAAGATGACGCAAGAAGTTATTGATGCAGTATTGAAAGCTGACGTCCGATGCGTCTTGTCTAAGGGGTGGTCAGACCGCCTCGGTAATAAGGACGTCGCCGTGCCCGAACAAGCCCTTCCACCCGAGATATTCCAGATTAAAAGTGCACCTCACGACTGGTTGTTTGCGCAAATGGATGCCGCCGCTCACCACGGCGGTTCTGGAACTACAGGTGCTAGCCTGCGTGCCGGTATTCCTACCATCATCCGTCCGTTCTTCGGCGACCAGTTCTTTTTCGGTAGCCGAGTTGAGGATCTGGGTGTTGGTATCTGCTTGAAAAAATGGGGGGCCAATAGTTTTGCCAGAGCACTATGGGAGACCACGCACAGCGAAAGGATGATAGTTAAGGCTCGGGTATTAGGCGAGACCATCCGCAAGGTAAGATTATCTGAAGATTGGGTCAAATATACGTATCTAACAACGATTCTTATAGGAAAATGGTGTTGACACGGCGATTCAATGTATCTATCGGGATCTTGAGTATGCCAAGAGCCTGATCAAATCTAAGGCTGGGAAGAACGCAGCTACGGCAAGCAGTCCTGATGGCACTGTAGCTGACGACTCGGAAGAAGAGAGTTGGACATTTGTTGGGGGTGACGACATAGATCCAGAGCTCGTTGTTAAGAAAAGCGCGCTCTCCCAGATGGAGTCCAGCATGAGCGGAATGGCTGGGTCTACTGCATTGGGTTCTAGGTTGCTCGGCGGTAGAACAGGGACGAGTCTCGGCATAGTTAGACCATCGCCGACGGTGACGAGTTCTTAGGGAGACTCCTGCACGGTCGGCTAGTACCGTGGCGTCTGGACCAGAACTAGGGATTTTCTCCAGGGGACCTTTGATGATATTTGCAATTCAAGTGCGCAAACTGAACAGGGGGATACTTTACCAGGGCATTGAGCGACTCTTGAATTTTGGTACAAGACGTTACCTTTTGCACTGTATACCTGGATCAACACATATGGCGCGGGGAGCTTTATAGGATTCGTGGATTTTACATTACGCATCAGGCTGCGCGTGCATAGATTGGGCTCTCCGCATTGCCAGCGCGGGCGTTTGGGGCTGCTTGCGTTTTATTTTTATTTTTTCGTTGCTACCTATATCTCATAATGACTGTCTCAGCGTCTTGCAAGGAAGTACAGGGGTAAAGGGGTAATTAGCAACGGTTATGCATTGGTTTCATTGGGTATAGGAAGCTTATAAGGAAAGAAGTAAGACGATAGAGACCGGCCCGTCTCTATCACACTATCATCAATAATTGGTATTAATAGGTGATGACTGTGGTATGGATTACGGATGGTATTCTAACTTGAGAATTGCGGCCGCTTGAGATTCTGTACAACACGGGAATGCATAATGTGCTGCGATACTACCTCTAGATCTGGCGAAGCTGTGATATACCCATAATCAACCTAAGGTGACGAATGTTTAAATAGAGACCATATGGTATTCTGGTCATTTTTTTGAGAATATAATATCGCATAAAATAAAAATATGTTACCTCCGTTAATCCCTATGTAAGGTTGGTTTGATCTATGAAGTACCGTACCTGGATCATTATTTATTCTACACCTTTTTTTCGATATGAAAGATGGATATATCATAAATGTAATCTATTGCTATTCGAATCTGTATGATGTAAATCGACATCTGACGATCCTACAAGGTACGACCCGTCATATATAAGAGGTACATTACCTATGTACATTATGTAATCATGATTGTTGAAAGAAGTACCTAGCACTAGCCACGTCATTTACACATCCAATCAAAATGTGTATACGGCATAGCTTTCCCCCCGCAAACGGACAAGGGGCCACGAGGGGTGCAGCTCAGCCCAGGTTTCTTGCCAGCAGGTACAAAAAGGCCCCTCATCCCCAAGTGAGATTTTTAAGGGGACACCATCTCGCTTGTGAATTTTAGGGAGAAAGAGGCGTTTTGTTCGGTGGCTTGTGTCCAGACGAACGTTTCTTTATTCGTTCTCATCATCATCACCTTCACTTTTTTTTTGTCTTTCACATTTTCAGCATCCTGCAATTCCTTTCAGGTTTTCATCCCATCTAACTAACCTAATTACATCCTCTGAACTTTAACTTGGGGTGTTTACCTACCTACTTTAAGCATCCTAGGTATACATATCTCATACAAATAGGTATGTATATGTACCTTTACCTTTATAGCCTTTAAACAATATGAGCTAGGATAAGTTAACAATTATCATCTGTATAGGCATTTAACTTTTATACTTCTGGTACATCGATTTAAACGATCACCTTTAAATATTACGCCACCATCGACTACCTGGTACTGCAGTACCGCGGAAGTTTCACGCCCAACGCATTACCTTCAACATCCATAAGGTAACCTTACTTTACTTACATTACCTCTTTACTTTACCTACCTTTAGGTACCTCTGGTGGTTGGTTGGTTAAGGGTGTTCTTCTGCATTATTAACCCTGCTATTGACCAATTGGGGGTAACTCCCATTCCCCATTCTCCAATCCCCCGCCACGGAGCATTGAATAAAGATCGAGTTATTGGTTTCTTTTTTTTGCTGCTGCAGCCAATAAGTTGTCAAGGTACTCAGGTACCCAAGGTACGTTCGAACGATACATTTCTTTATGCATACAAGTTTCTTTTTAGTTGAGGCTGGAGCACCCGACTTCTTCACGTCATATGATTGGAAGAGGTATTTTGTACGTACTCATGTACAAAACAATGCCATCATCATCCTATTTTCTACTACGTGCAAGTGCCGGCTTATCTACTGTTATTTCATCCCATTGCTTTATTCCGCTATTCCGCCGCATCAACCACAGCAACCGGTGGAAGTCGGGTCTAGCTGTCGTACTATTTAATAAGTACTGCTCGGACGCCGTTCTACCTACTTCCACTACTGCACATATGCTTGGCAGAGGTACTTCCCATATCATATCTACCTTACATACTATGTACTTACCTAAGGTACATTTATCTATCTCCCTAACCTTTAGATACATAAAATCCATTATATGTACCTAATCTTACATAACAACACCCCTTATAAACCTCCATTCAATTCCACTCACTTACCTTACCGCCTAATTCGTCTCACCGAAGAAGCTTAGAAGCTTAGAAGCTTGGATCATTGATTGAAGCTATTTCCCCAATTAGAATCGTTACACAAGACCGGGATAAACCGTACACGTTTATTGGTTCTTTTTTTTACATGTATTACCACGCATATTCCCCGATTCCCTATCAATTGATCTAGCCCATTTACTTTTATTTAATCAATCTGACTAACCTCCTTTGGCCTTTTCCAGACCATTTCAGAAGTATTTCAGAAGCATTTCAGACCCCCAAACCTGGAAGCTATTGCAACGCGCGCACAAGCAATAAGCTCATACCTTCTCCTAAAGGCATTCACAACATTTCACACGCACGCCTTTAAATATTTACATCAGGTACTCACATACTTACACCTTTCACATCCTCACGTCTTCACATCTTTACATCTTCACGTCTTTTCGTCTTCCTTCACGAGACTTTCAACAAGAAAAAACCATTGTATCTTGTGGCGCGACTTTGTGTCAATACTTATTTGACATCACATCACCAGAGTACGAGTATTAGAACTGGCCGCTTCGCATCACAACAACTTATACGACGAACGTCCTATTTACGCTCTTCTGTTGCTGCTGCTGCGATAACCCTCAACCTGCCTGTCAGGTGTGCCGTCGCCTGTCAAAAGATCTCCCCCAATCCCAAGTGCAATGGGCAGAACTGAAGCTCTTCAGCTCAACCTTCAGCTCAACCCAGCCTTCCGCAGCTTTCGCCATCGATAGAGTGGCACATAGAGGTTAGTTACTCTTAACTCTAACCCTAACTTAATCTTTATTTTTTTTTCTATTCAGCGCACAATACAAAGTACATGGTCCTTCTTTGTCTTGTCTATAGTGTGCATACCTACCTAAGGTATTCTCTCGGTCACAGTCACGCAGTTTTAATTCTTTTCTTTCTGCTCTCCCTGCTAACTTACCTCAAATACCTCACCTCGAACAAGGGAGTCTGATTTATTCCCTGATGCACACTCCAACTTGAGCTACACATGAAGCCCGTCCGTACCGATAAGTGCTAACATTTCGTCCTTTGTCCAGACTTTAGTTCAGGGTACTTGATCATTCTCGGACCCTTTCAACACACTGCCAACCATGGCAAAAACGCTCCGACTCGGAGCTCGGCTCCGTTACCCCATTACCGTGTCCAAATTCCTCAAAAATCATGGCGACGATGTTTCCAAGCAAGAACCCATCCTTCGATATACCTTCAACTTTAAGCGCAAGATTGGCGACCCGACTATAAACGAAGAGCGTGAGGTAGAAGAAACAGGTGTCGCAGATTGGGACAGCCCTGCCGAGGGCAAAATCAAGCAATGGCGGGTTAAGATAGGAGACGTAATTAAGAGTGATCAGGACCTTGTCACTATCGAGGAATCCTGCAGTCACGAAGTACAATACGCTGGTCTTTGCGCCATATGCGGTAAAGATATGAAAGAGGCGACGTATGCCAGCGAGTCGCTCGACACTGAGCGCGCCACAGTCGCCATGGTGCACGATAATATCGCCCTGACTGTCAGTGCGGATCAAGCCGCACGCGCCGAGATGCAATTGCAACGCCGATTGCTTCAAGACCGGAAGCTCAGTCTTGTCGTCGATCTGGACCAGACGATTATCCACGCCTGTATCGATCCTACAGTGGGTGAATGGCAACGCGATCCGTCGAATCCCAATTACGACGCAGTCAAAGACGTGCGAAGCTTCCAGCTCGATGATGGTCCGCGGGGTGCGGCCAGTGGCTGCTGGTACTACATTAAGATGCGACCGGGCCTGGCTGAATTCCTCGAAAGGATATCCCGGCTATTCGAATTACATGTTTATACAATGGGGACTCGCGCGTATGCTCTCAATATCGCTAAAATTGTTGATCCTACGCAGAAGCTCTTTGGAAACCGGATAATCAGTCGAGACGAGAACGATAGTATAACGGCCAAGAGTCTGCAACGATTGTTTCCTGTAAGCACCAACATGGTCGTGGTCATTGACGATCGAGCGGATGTCTGGCCACGTAACAGGTCGAATTTAATCAAAGTCACCCCGTATGATTTCTTCACGGGCATCGGAGATATTAACTCTAGCTTCCTACCCAAGCGAGAAGACATTATAGCCGCACCACCACCCCCCGAGATGAAGTCGGCCAGTGGTAACCCCGCGCGGCCTGACATCAATGGAGGCAATACAACAAATCCCATACCGGATAATCAGAGAGCATTGGCTAACGGTAGCGACGAGAGTGCGATTCTACAACTACAAGCAGAAGAGCAGGAGCGTACTCTGGAAAAACAACTGAAAGACCGCCCCTTACTACATCTGCAGGAAGAGCTGGATAAAGTGGACGAGGAGGCCGAGAAGAACTCTGTAGAGAATGGCGACGGTTCGGAACTTGCTACAAACGGAGAGTCGGAAAGCCCATCACATCAACGGCATAAGCTTTTACGGGATGACGATAAAGAGCTCAAATATCTCGAACAACATCTCACCAGCCTCCACCACTCGTTCTACGAGCAATACGACGCTCGATGTGCGAATCGCCGAACTGGTGACATCGTGCCAGATATAATTCCCGATGTGGGATCAACTCTCAACTTCCTTAAATCGCAAATCCTCAAGGGCACGAAACTTGTGCTTTCCGGACTCATTCCGCTAGACGTTGACGTACGCAGATCCGAGATCGGGATGCAAGCTGAAAGCTTTGGGGCTGAGATACGGACGCGCGTGAGCGATGAGATTACCCATCTAGTCATTAATATGTCACGCCCACGAACTCAAAAGGTTCGGCAGGCGGCGCGCATTCCGACGATTAAAATAGTAAACCAAAATTGGCTTGCGGATTCCATCGCACAATGGGTGAAGCTCGACGAAACACCGTATCTTATACAAGTACATCCTGCCGATCGAAATGCGGAGACACCTTTAGAGGAAGGCTCGGCCTCACCTCCGCGGCCGAAAATCACCATCGTCAACCCAGGCCGTCCATTATTCGAAGACGAATTAAACGATGCCGTCGATGATGGCGATGCAGACGGTTCAGGGGAAGATGAAGACGACGATGAAGACGAAGAAGACGAGGATGACGAAGAGTTCAATGACCGATACAACGTAATGCCGCCCGAGATTGGAGACGGTCAGCATAGTCCCATAGACGACCTCGATGGGATGGAGTGGGGCGATGTCGATAAGGAACTTGAGGAGTTCATGGGATCGGATATGGACGACTCCGATTTCGAGAGCACTCAAGGGACTGACCACGGCACGGATACGGACTCTGAGGAACCTAAGAGCAGAAAGCGTAAGCTAGGCGACGATGACGACGACGACGATGGTGTCAGCGAAGAAGCTGAAGGAAGTGTGTTAGCTAAGAAGCAGCGCATCGCGAAAGCGAGGACTACGGGTCTTCGAAATGTAAGAAACGCCACAGACGAAGAAGATGAAGAGGACAGCGGATTGCCTACGCCGATGGGCACTGGAGACGAAGATGATGCCGCGCGAGAGGCAACTCTCAAAGGTAATGGGGAAGCCAACGATGACGACGAGGAAGATGACGATGACGATGACGACTTTGCCGACTTAGAGGCCGAGCTAGAGGCCGAATTACAAGCAGAAGGCGAAGGGGGCTGATTTATCAACCTACTCTTAAGAGAAGCACGATAAGGGCTAGGGGTTGGTAGAGAGGCAGGAAAGCAGTGTTTTGTTTTATTTTTCGACAGGATTGTCCGTCTGTATCACGAGTGGACGAATGCATGACTCTGGCGGCGCATAAAAAAAACAGGCACATCATCATAATCATGTTTATCATCATCATGCTGTGTAAGACTCATTACCTATTTCCCCTTTATCATCGCGCGAGGACATGATATACTCGGATCAATCGTAATCGGTACCTATTCATACTTGATAAATCTCCGAGGGGAGTTATTATAAGAGGAGTTATTTTGTCGCAGTAGTGCAGAGACACATAGGAGTCGGGGAGTGTAGGCTGGCTGGCATTTAGGTACCTCCTATGATATCCAACCTTGAATTAAAGGGGAGTTGTTAAGTGGGAAAGAGATGGGGGGGTTCGGTTCTACTTGAGAGGTTTGGGTTGTTTTTTTTGGAGGGGGTTTTTTTCTGGCTGCATAGCGCTTTTATTTTAGTTGAACCGTTCGGGGGACTATACAATACACGAATGTTTTTCTCCGCTTGGGTTTGTCGTCGATTACCTTGGGAATATGTATTGCATGTACATAGGTGCCTACCTTGGATTGTGCATAATTTATGAGCTTATACTCATAGTTACCTTATACATGATAGTTACACAATATCTACCTAACTACGTAAGGCCTCACGTGACATTGTTATGTAATCGTCGCAAAGCTCCGGTCCAGTGAAAAGTCGCGAGATTTCGAACCATCAACCGTCATCAAATCGGAGCTTTGACCAATTGGTTCCACCCAATTGATTGATTGATTGATTTCCCCGACGAGAACAACGAAAAAACAACGGAAAAGACCGACGACGACGACGACCATATCTTCTAAGCAGATATAAACATAAACCTATACGGAAAGACACCCAATTGCAGCTGGCCATAATGCCTCAGGATCTACCCCCCATCGGGGGCTACGGCCCTGTGCAGTACAAGGTCAGTTAATTTTATTATCTATGATATTTATTTATTACTTGCGTTGAACCTCTTTTCCCTTTTATGCCTGGCGATGAATGGCTAACATATGATCCTTCTCTCTCTCTCCCTACCTACAGCGCAACCTCCCCGGTCCCGGCTTCCGTCCGGCCACGCTACTCCTCGCCATGGGCGCCGTCATGACCTTTGGTTTTTACAAGTTGGGACAGGGCATCCACGAGCAGAAGTGTGTTTTAAACCCCTCCCCTCCTCCTCGCTTTTCCACCCACCCCCGGCCCGGCTACGATCAACCTACCTAGCCCCTCATTATTTATTCCAAGATGAGACGAACGAACGAAGATACATATACGCATACAAACATAGGTCCGTGGTGGCTGACGACCGTTACAGCGAGCTCGCCCGCGAGAAGATGTGGGCGCGTATCCACCTGATTCCCCTGCTGCAAGCCGAGGAGGACCGCGACCTCGTCCGGAGACATCTCGCCGACCAGGCCCGCGAGAAGGAGCTGCTGGGCGAGAACATGCAAGTGTACAACTCTGGAAAGTACGTTGATTCCCAACCCTTGCTCCTTTCCTTTTCTCCATATCTCCCTACCTCCCTATCTCGAGCAGCAAATATTGGGGAGGGGGGAAAAGAAAGAGGAATAATGGGAGATAATGATTATAATGATGACGACGATGAATGCTGACTTTTATGCACGCTGCTTAGATACGTGAGGCCGACATTTGCTATTACACCGTCTACCGTGACGAAATAGGGGAGGAGCAGGAGGAGGAGTATAGGGGAGATAGATGTACTAGGGAGTGGGCATATGGGCTGGCTTATATGAGTTACCTACCTACATAGGCAAAGATGCGAATGCAAATGCAACTGCGACTGTGAATGCGAACGCGAACGCGATGTTCAGCTGGCTGCGAGCGGAAGAGCTCCCCGGAGTCGGCAACGGGTGCAGGACGGGGGAAGGGGGAGGGGGAGGTGTATATAAAATAAAAGAGGGCGTATAAGCTAAACTAAGCTAAGCTATTAAAGCTGTCCAACTGATGAGTCTTTAACGCAAGACTACCTAACCTAAAGTAACCTATTTTTTTTATTTTTTTTTTTTAAGTAATCAACTGTCTATGATATATCTACCAGGTACCTAACCTACCTGGTAAAAGTACTTGGAATTTTCGATTTCCACGTTATGGGACGACTCCTTATTAATTGTTTTTTATACTCGACTCTCTTAAGTACCTACTTTCAGTCGGCATCCGTAAGTTAATATACCGAGTCTCGAATTAGCCGAGGCAGAGGTTATACTATACATCTTCGAGTTGCGAAATAACTGCTGCCATAAATCAGATTTGTCAATGTATGTATGTATGTATCCCTATAAATCTCCTGAAAATCTCTTGTGTGTAAAGGCTAGAGGTGCTCTTTTCATTTTGTAGATCTGTGGTATCCTGAATTCTAGTAACGTATTCAATATTAGGTGAGTATTGCAGCAGTAACAGAACTGGAAATAAAGGTACGTATGTTATAAACTACTGATTTTATACGATCGTTATAGTACCTCCTCACACAATGACAGAATCGTTGGGATAACTTTGTAACTAAGAGGGGACACCGCTCTAATTTTATCATGAATTATCATTTCGATAAGTACATCTCCCCTAAAAACAAGGAGTATCATATCGTAATAACCAAACGCCGGACTCCTCCCACGGTCATTAACCTATTCATACGTGTCGCAGGTATAGCTTCTCGCTTGCTCGTTCGAGAGGATGCGTTATTGCAAACAGGGTTATTAGAAAAACCTAAGCAGCGGCGTGTACCACCTTGAACCCTTCGCTCACCACCTTCGTAATATCCTCATTCTTATGTTGAAGCAGTCCAAGTGCGAATGCAACGTCGTTCCATTGGCGCTCCGTTTCGCAGCGTGGAAGACGAGCCGCCAATTTCTCCGCGAGCTGTTTTGCGTGCTTGTCCTGTCATATTGTCAGCATTCCCATATGATAAGGCATAGAGAGCATATTAAAATGCTGGACAGCACAAGGATCGATAATGCGCACAAGACTCACCTTCTCGACAAATCCCAGCAAGAACTTAACAATCCGTCGGAATGCATCCTCCTCCATCCGGCGGTCCGCGGACAGCAGACTGAACATGTCCACAAAGTGGTTATACACCGCATTATCCTTGGTGCTAAGCTCCGTGAAGAACATACGCGCCAAGTCGGCGATTCGCTTGTCTTCATCCTCCAAGCATTTAGCCATCTCACCTAGTTGTCCCTTCACCTTAACTTGTCCAGCGAGGATCAAGAAAGTTAGCGTCATCAAGCACGTCCGCTTAACGGATAGGTCCTTGTCAGCTAGCCGTCGGTATAAGAAGTCTGTATTCTCATCGATAAGATGGTTAAAGCAGACTGCCATATCGCCGAGTGCGATGACCACGTTTGACCGTACCGTCGCATCAGGCGATCGCTCCATAATAGTGATGAGTAGTGGCAGATGAGCCTCGCAGTACTCGCTACTGACGCACATAAGCTTCGCGAGGCAGAGCGTTGCCGCGGCTTGTAAGCCTTTATCCCTATATATGTCGCTGCGTGAGCAGATCTCGGCTACCATGGGGCCAAAGTTAGACAACAAGGACTGTGGTCCATACAAAAGCTCCTGCTCGCGTATGTGCGCCATAGCTTCTGTGAAGTCATCTTCTGTCGTACCGCCAATTAGGTCCAGCTCGTCGCCTGCCTCCTCTGCAGCCGGAGCGGGTGTCTTGCTCTTTCGGCCTACGGATGGTCGTGGAGCAGCTGGTTTCGCAGCGGCGTCCTTCTCCTTCTCTTGCTTCCGTCGCTTGAAATCGAGCTCGCAGAGTTCTAGGTGAACGATTTGCTTGATGGCTACGTGGCCAACTATGAAAAGTAGCTGAGATAGAGCAATCGCCGCCTTCTGTTTAGGTCCAGCCGGTGGCTCTGGAGTTAACCGGTTAACGGTTTGAGTTGGAGCGTCGAGACCCATGGTAACGCCTTGGGTCATGCCTTGGTCAGCAGTGGCAGTGGCAGTGGCAGTGAAATCTTGGTCCCTCGATCCAGGACGAGATGCGGAAGGGGATTTCTGCTGGGCGGCGAACACGGCCTTAGTCCTACGTCTAATTATCTCAGAACATAGCATATCTGGGTGTTTGGCGAGAGTATAGATAGCGTTGATGGCCTGTTCGGCAACTCCAAACCATTCCTTGCTGTCGCTTGGTACCTCGGTAATCGCCGCTAGCCTTGCTAATACGGCGTGCTCGTTCGGAAGGCGGCTGAACTTGACTGTCGAATCCTTGGCTTGTCGACCTGTAGGATTGAGCCTCTGAAGAGCAATGCACGTATACTTGGCTAATTGGAGATCAGCTCGACCATGCGACCCAAGCCCCGTCCGAAGCATCGTTTCCATTTCGCCGACGACAATCTCTGGCGCGGCCGTTGCGAGCATGCCTAATACGATGATAGCACCTCTTCGTTGGGATCGGGAAATTTCTCTTTTGTGGAAACCGTAAACCTCCCATAGTTTTGTTACTACCCGGTCAGAGATCATCCCGCCCTTCATCATGGTCGCGAGGAGCTGTTCTAAACTAGTCAGTTCGGCTGGTGTGGTGCCTGATGTGAGACTGATCATGTTCCTTGCGATATAGATGGCGGCGTCGTTCGGACTAAAGCTGTCTGGCGCTTCGAAGAATAGTCGCCGGTAGCAGTCGATAAGGTGCGTCTGCACACCCTTGCCTTCGTCGCTGTTGCCTTTCGTCCAGATGAGGCGCATCATTCGTCGGATTCCGACCATATTATCTTCGATGTTATACGCATTTCCAATTTCCAGGTAATCCATTGCTTCAATCACTTCCGACTTGTTCTTGGATCCGAGAAGCTGGCAGACGGTGGAAGTAGCTTCATGTAAGACTTCGATAAATTTGAGGGCATCAGTGTAATATCGCTTTGTCAGAGTTAGCTTCTCGATGGCCTCCGATGTGGCAGCGTCTTCCCGAGCTTTCTGGACTGCCGCTATCTTTTCCTCATCGGTCATTTCTCTAGGCTTCTGAGGTGATTCTGACTCTATTTGAGTTGGCTCATCTAATAGTGCCGTATTGTTAGCCTTGTCCTCTCCTAAGCCAGGCTCACCAGCTGGCGGCTTCAAGGCGTCCAGCTCGGCGTCGACCTTGTCGAGTCTTTCCTGCCAATCCTTGCGAGAGAGTTGAGCCCCATGAAGCACGGTGAAGGGGTGAGTCTTGATCAGGGTCCCGAGAAGCTTTATTGCATTCCTTCTGACGTGACTACTCTTGTCCTCGAGACTTCTGCAGGCAAGTTCGGCGGCTTTCTGTCTGCGTTTGGGGAATTTTTGTTCGAGTTCGCAGAGCTTCGTGTAGACCTGCATAGCTCTACACCTGCAGTAAGGATTGATATCTAGGAAGCGCTCTTCCAATACGTCAAAGAAAGCATTAAGTTGAGATTTGTGGTTCTCGCTACGCTCTTCCTGGGTAGTAAGATGCGCTATCATGTTACCGCAGACCTCGATTAGCGAGCATCGCAGGGTGTACGACTGATTCACGTTAGGCTAGTTGGACATAATTCGGGGTCACACATACCTCGCTATCTAATTGTTTGGCAAGCATTGTCATCTGTTTGATCACTAGGCGGGGAATAAGCTCGGAGAGCTTGACGATAAACGAGGAAACCGACTTCGGGCCCCGGGTATCATTGCTGTTGAATTCCTTGTTGCTAATCTCTCTTAGAACCTCGTCAGCTAACTGAGGGTAGTCATATTGTTCAGCTAGAATGTGTAGAAACTCGGCCATCGGCTCGGACAGGTGTTCAAAATATGTCAGATTCTGGACGATGGATATTTGTGCCGCTATAACAGCATCAGCATTCAACCTCATGTTACTTGGACCGTCATAGTCCGCTTACCGTAGCCATGACCGTGGTGCTTCACGGCAATGCATAGAACTTTGAAGGCATGCATTTTTATGGCTGTATTCTTAACCCTTTGCTCACTTTCCAAGACCATGTAGACGGGTCGAGTAAGGAGACCGATGAAGGTATCGCGCTCGCTGGTGGTTAGGAATATTTTGCCCAACTTCAACTTAAGAACTTTAGACATGACATCCAAGGCTGACTGAAGCTGGGCGGCGCTATCCCAGTTACCGTCCTTGTCTTTGCTCGTAGTCTTAGACTTGGCACCTTTGCCCCTGGCGCGCGAAACGGGAGCGGTAGAAGACTTCTCGGCGGCTTTCGTCTCGACGCAGGCGATTGTCCATTGTAATAGAAAGGCGTATATCTCAAGTAGAGACTTGTGGTGGGCGATGATCTCTTGCTCGTCGGGGTTCTCGAGGTCGTGGTTGATGGTATCTGCCTCGGCTGCCAGGCCGCTCATAATGAGGTCAAAGATCTTGCTCAGGGCGTGGGTGGGCAAGAACTGCGTATATCTGGATTGCAGGAAAAGCTTAGAAATAGGTTCTCGCGATTTCGAGACGGAGGACTGTGAAGACTGGAAATCATCAGGGGGAGCAATGGAGGTGGGTGCACACTTGAGAAGGAACTGCAGCGAGTCAAAGTAGGCGCTGCGCATGATAGCATCTGGATTTCCGGCGACAGCATCGACGATAGGGTTCAAGACCGGGTTAAGAAGCGAGGGGTTAGATAGGGACTCGGGATCGGACTCGCAGTCGACTAAGGCGCAGTCGGCTTCGGGAGTAGCAATACTCGCTGGGTCACTCATGTAGTGCATGAGCGCCTCATTTATATCGAAGTTGACCGGATCCATCGTGGCCGGGATTTATTTGCGCCTGACAAGCGCAAACGGGAAAGGAAAAAACGTAGATGAAGTTGAAGCTGGAGGAATATATTCAACAAAAAAAGAATAATTTAATTATCTCGTAGAAAATCAAAATTTGATCGCTTGGAACATTCAGGAGAATGACATAAAGGGGGGGGATGAGGGGAAAAAGGAAGAGAGGGGTGAATATCTCGGGTATCTTTAGAAAAGTTGTTGTTATTTCTTTTTTAGAAGATCATAGCGGCATAGCGGCATGGTTGTATGGTTGCATGGATTAGAGATCAATGTTTTGGGGAAATTCTATGTGTGGAGACTTGAGTCAAGTGCAAAAAGCTGCAGGTGCTTTAGCAACGGTTTTGTTATTGTTTAGTTCCCGATAAGGCGCGACCGCCAATCATTTTCTTTCCTCCGTAGAACCCCGCGCCTAACACCCCTGTTCCACCTAATGAAAACGCGTCCAAAAAGAAATTCGGAGAATTCCCAGTGCATCCCGTCTTGTTGGTTCAGGTACCATGTACCACATTCATACCACATTACGTCCTACTTTCTATGGAATTTCCAACATTGAAAATAAGAATTCCAACTTTAAAGCCATGAAACATTAATTTTTACCACAGCAATTTACCTATCATACCTTGCACTCAAACTATAACCTCTCACCTCTTCCTTAATTGTACATACACAATTGCCAGATCCAATTACCTGATCCTCTGAAGTCGTTCCTGAAGTCGTTCCCTATCAAGAAGATACCTACATTACCTTCGTTTTCTCGAAGCTTTGCGATATATAACATAGAATCAGACAATTCCGAATTGCATTGGGTTATGTTCGGGGGGGAGGAGATAGAAGAAAAAAAAAAAAAGAAACAGGAAAGAAATCTTACAATCTTAGGATATGGCATCTGCCGTTCATCGTCGAGTGGCCAAGGCGCCCTTTCAGATCCATCACGACCAACCTAGAGACCAAACCTCAGATACCGAGGAGCCTATACAGAGCAATGCACGAAGAGCCGAAGAAGAATATGACGACCACGACGACCACGATGCTCATGACGATCATAATGATCACGATTATTTATTAGCGGAAGAGGGCGAAGACGAAGAACAAGAACAAGAACAAGAAGAAGAAGAGAATCCAGCCGAGGAAGACGACGGCTGCGAGACAGACTCCTCCGATGATAGCGACGAGATCGATCTCAGTGTTCAGCATGATATGGACAAATTACAGGCAGCTTTCCCTAACTTCAAAGATAATTATCGCCTGATAAAGCGCATTGGTGAAGGAACCTTTTCCACGGTTTATAAGGCTGAAGACATACAATACCACCGGTACGAGAATCGTTGGGATATAGACGCGGTAGAGAATCAATGGAGACCTCCGCCTCTTAGAAACTCTCGATCTAGTTCTGCCTCATCTCGCACTCGCCAAAAGCCAAAATTCGTCGCGATCAAGAAGATCTACGTAACATCTTCGCCCGCTCGTATCCTTAATGAGCTCGAATTACTTCACGATCTACGAGATTCCCACTCTGTCTGTCCCCTGATTACAGCTTTCCGCGAAGCAGATCAGGTCCTAGCTATCCTCCCATACTTCCGCCACCAAGACTTTAGAAAATACTACCCCCATATGAGCGTCTACGACATGAGAGTATACTTCCGATCCCTCTTCACAGCTCTCGCTGCCGTACACGAAAAAGGCATTATACATCGCGACATTAAACCCACAAACTTTCTCTACGATCCGGATAAGAAGCGCGGGGTTCTGGTAGACTTCGGCTTGGCCGAGCGAGAGGGTATAGACACTAAACCATGTCTCTGCCACGAAGATCGACAGGTGAGGAAGCAGAAGTTGCAACAGTCCGTCGCATTCAGCTCAGTTCAGGCTGGTCCGCAACCAGGCTACCCGGTGAATGATACCCGTCCTTCTCGTCGCGCCAACAGGGCGGGGACCCGCGGATTTCGAGCGCCCGAAGTTCTATTCAAGTGCACGGAACAAACGACCAAAATCGACATCTGGTCTGCCGGTGTTATTCTTTTAACCATCCTCTGCAAACGCTTCCCTTTTTTTAACAGCGCAGATGACGTCGAGGCGCTAATCGAAATCGCTACTATATTCGGCTCCAAAAAGATGAAGATGGCGGGACAGCTGCACGGCTGCGTCTTCGATACGAACATACCTACTATCGGCGAGAGGGGCTTTACTTTTGAAAAGATCATGCTATGGAGTACGTGTAGGAGCGACGTTAGCAAGGACGGTAGACCCAGCACGTTGACGGAAGAGGAGAAGGGCGCCATCGAGTTTCTGACAAGGTGTATGGAACTGGACCCGACGAAGCGGATCAGCGCCAAGCAGGCGTTGGCCCACGAGTTTCTGCAGATCGACGCGGATACGGAGCCGGAACCGGAATTAGAAGACGATGTAATGATGTTATGATAGCTCTGAAATAAGATGGTGGCATTTTATCTACCTATGAACGCTATACGGGATGGGATACAGTATCCTCCTTCGAAAGGCAACACGGATAGAAAATCAACCTTCGCGATTGTGTACTCTTATGGAGATTCTAGGACTATGTATATGGATGGATCCTTACGCGCACTGCTGTTGCCGTGGCCGTGTACAGGGCGTTTGGAATAAGTGAACGCGAGAGAGTATTAGGAGTTGGCTATCAAGCTAAGCTGTCACCTCATAGAATATAGCAGTAGAGCGGCAAGAAGCCTAGGTACCCAGGTAATCAATGTGCTCCGATCTAGAGCTTGTACTCAATAATATAAGCTAAATGCGAATAACTTTATATTGCTTTTGTTTAAGAATTTAGGGGTGGAAACTGGGAATAGGTGTAGGCACCTAACTAGGGCAATTAGATACAGACGCTGGTTACGAGGTATGAGAGGTATAGATCAGGTTCATGTTGGCTATCTGCTGCAACACACACTGTGGATGCTATCCGATATATAAATATGGAAGAGAATTTAGTTGTCCATTGCTAAATTGGAACTCACCAACCACGCCGCCCCTACGCCTATACCCTAAATACATCACTTCCATGGCTCCACTATCTTGAGATGCAATATCATAGTATGTACAAGTGCCCAAGTTATAGTTACCGAACCCTGCCTATCCACGTCCTGGAATTTCCTAAACCATCATGCGCTGCTTTTCCAAACCATCTCCTCCACCACCTACATCCAAAGACATAGCTTTCCACTCGAAGTTCCACCGGCCTAACGGACGCCACGTTAGTTAGTATTACAATTTACTCTGAATCGGCGGGGCGAGAAGACATCAATGCCGGGAAATTCCAACAAAGAAAAAAAAATACATACCAGCCAATTCAACGTAGGATGGAACTCAGCAACCGCAGGCACAGCAGTGATCCCTTCCCCATCCAGCTGACCGAGCTGCTTCCCTCGACTATCGTAAATATCCACGAACCGATTCATGTTGGCGATGGCGAACTTCTCCACGCCGTCCGCGGGGTCGATCTGCCATTGCGGCTTCAGAATAGTCACCCAGCGGCCCGTCTGGTTGTTATGCGGGATCGCGTGCGCCGGCTTCATCTGCTCGTCCGAGAGGTCTTGGCCGGGCTTCCACTTCATGGCGTCGGTCATGTCGTAGACCTTGACCGTGTCGTCGTAAGACGAAGTTGCTATGTAGCCGCCTCGGCTCCACGAGGCATGCGACACGGATAATCGAGACTGGTGTTCGCCTAGTAACGCGGGACGACGAAGGTCGCCTTTTCCTTTAATCATTCTCAGGTCCCATATCTTCAGTGTCCTGTCGAGCGATGCTGTCGCTACGAGATGAGGAAGGAGGGGATTAACGGAAAAGCCACCGATTTTATTGTCGGACAGGCTCCAGATATCGGCTTTGCTCTTTGCACGCCTGTCGAACCTCCCTAAAGTGCCTTCGAGGGTCGAGAAAAGGATGGTGTCTTTGGCCTCGGGCGATAGGTCAATGCATGAGATACCCATGTCTATATCATCATCGTCGGGCTGCCATAGCTGGGTGCTGACTTGAGACTGCAAATCTAGGCAACGTATCGAGGAATCGTAGGAGCTGGTGATGACTGAATTTGGATCGAATATGGGCACTTTTATGGAAGTGATCGTCCTACTATGTACTTCGAAGGCACCCACTTGAGGCAGAGGAATATCGACGTCTTCGTCGTCGTCCTCGGGATAGGTGGGCTTCTCTTGCGATGCGTCGAAAAAGCCCAAGGTGCCCTTCTTGTCACCTGCGAGGATGATCGGCTTGTCCCGTATAGGGTGAAACGTGAGAGAATACACTCGTTCAGGGGTAATTTTGATATCTGCGTACCTAGTGATTAATACTACGATGCTACACTGGATGTATACCTAATATACGTAATATGAACACCTACCGTTAGGTACCCAGCCGTCATAGAGCGTAAGATCACTCATCTCCTTCCTGAGGTCTTTTAACTTGCTGTCTGAGGTATCCTTGATATCATCCTCGGTAAATGTTCGAACGCCTGGTTGGGCTCCCTGCACGAAGGAGGCGAGAGCATTGGTGCTTGACCACCTCTGGCCTTCGACTTGAAGATTGGATAGTTGTAGATCGCCACTTGTGCGAATGCGCTTGGGTTCGGGCGGCTTCAACTCGGCAGGGATATCTTCAAGCTTGAGACTTGCTTCGGCACCAGCTCCCGCCAGTCTTGCACTTTGTCGCGTGGGCATAACGCGGGTACGAGGAGTTGGCTCGGCGGCTCTCCTCTTCTTGGGCGCAGTTGCCCTCGGCGGCGGAGCGGCAGCTTTGCGCATCTTGGCCGCGGCCTCGGCCGAGTCTTTTAGGAGTTTCGCATTGTTCACAACGTTCGCTCTTCTTCGAGCCTCGAAGGTGCTTAGCTCGGGAGCCATTACGACTACCTAAGGTAGGTTTTATGAATTATAAGGTTGATACTAAGGTAAGGGTAGGTGGGCGATTACTATTCGAAACGAGTAGAGAAAAAAGAAAAAGAAAAGGGAGAGTTTCGCACTCGAGAAGGCGTTGAAATTGGCGATGCTGAATGGGCAATGAAAGTGACGGAGGGGATAAATTAGGCTTCAGTCGCCTCGGATGGAGACGCTATCTTCTTTCTGAAGGATAATTGAATAGCGATTAAATTACAAACCCATTTACGTACCTGGGTAGGTAGGTAGTTACCTAGGTATATAGAGAGAATAGCAAAAATCAGTTAAGAACATTGAACATTTCAGCTTGAAGACGCGATTTACCCACGCGATGTCAGACGCTAACCGCGTATCCCCTGCACATACCTCAGGTACAGTACCTTTTACTACGTCATTCAGGGTACCTACATTAGGTACCTACATTACCTACATTACATATGTACCTAAGCAGATAATTAAAATACCTTCATTCCTTTCTTTGTATGATTTCCAGTTATTTTGAAATAAGCTTGCAATGGCGTTTTCGAAGACATTCAGACTTCAAACGGTATAGTATGATAATTTGGGACTTATACAAATGGAGAACATACTTGCTAATATAAACATTTCTATCTAGTCGCGGAATTGAAGCGAACTTCTTTGTCTTTTAGAGCGGGAAAGGCTCATACGCCAGTACGCCTGGTGGGGGTATCCACCTTATCGATATCTTAGCACTTAAAGTCTATAGACTGGGTACCTGCAGGTACCTCCTATCTTATCGATAGACTACCCACCTCCAAAAAAATCATATTCCATATTCCATTTCCCATTCAACTAGCAAAAGACTTGCAGCGAAAAACAAAAAGAAAGAGAGAATTCCTTTTTGGGGTAATTCCTATCTTCACACCGTTTCTCAAAATGACATCGACCTTACTACCGTTCCTTTACCAGACGAGGACCATCTTACGAGGTAGTCTACGAGGTAGTCTACGAGGTAGTCCTCGAATTTCCTCCTCACTTTCTCGTTCCTTACATGCCACGCCGCGACAATTAAGAGAGGATGACGAAATCCCATTTGCCTCTTATGTTCCCAAAGAGAGACTCCCGCCGGACCAAAGCTTTCGTAGTGGCACCATCACCCCGTCAGAGAGACGCATCTTCGAAAAAATCTTCGCGGACATAAGAGCCCGCGGCCTGAAGCCTTTCGTGCCTGCAGATTCACGGCAAGCAGCTTCGCCCGCCCGTACCGCCATGTCCAGAATGCAGAAAGCTGCCGAAGACGATGCTAACAGGCGTCGCCCGGCTACCGTTACCACAACTGGTTTCGATGGCCTTACAGATGATCGTCGCAAGGCTCTTTTAAAATTTCCACCTGAATTGCGCGCCGCTGCTGGCAAGGCGTTCGATACTATCAAGCCTCCAAAAAGACGTCCTGATGATGATGACATCAAATACGACGAAGCTTCTATCGCGGCCAACCAAGAAGATCCTGATAGCGACGAAGGTTGGAAAGTGCCCGACAATGCCGTTGATCGCAGTATGGAGCTAGAGGCTCAACGCTCTCCCGAGCGAACCCGTGTTGAAGGGTTGATTACTGCTGCTAAGACCGACTTCGAAATTTGGGATGTTCTAGAGAAAGAAGTGTTCACAATGCCTGCCAGACTTGGTTTCGGCAAAGGCGCACCAAACTTGAAAGAATCGGAATCCGAAGAGGAAGAGGAAGAGGAAGAGGAAGAGGAAGTGGAAGAAGAGGAAGAAGAGATAGAGGAGGTTGCAGCTGGCGAGGAAGTAGAGGATCCCGAAGATATGGCCGCTGCTCTCGAGACGATAGATATGCCAGAAACAATTCCCGAGGAGGTAGATGATGCTGTATCTGCTGAAAGCGATCCTACAACCCAGGAATTGGATCTCTACATACATGGGCCGCTATATCCCGAATATCTCTTACTTGCGCTAAGACGTCTGAACAGCGCATTTCGTACCCCATCGCCTCTCGTCTTCTCCATCTTGCCTCGAATCAAAGAGCTAGGACTCGAGTCGTATATGCTTGGTGTGTCAACACCTTTCTACAATGAACTTCTAGAGATTTACTGGACTCGCCGCGGCGACATATCCGGGATACTGGAACTGCTAGAAGAAATGCGCCATTGTGGACTCTCTTTTGACGCGCAAACCGCGTCTCTCCTGGGGAGAGTAAATACGGTGGTAACTAAGTTAGCGACTAAAGCGTCCTCCGGTTCCTTTGGGAAGGCTCTCATGACCATGCCTGAATACGATCGGTCAGTGCGACTTCGCGTAAGGGATTGGTACGATGCTGTGGACACTTCAGTCAGCCAAAGCAAGGCATAAAATTAGATTTCAAGAGTGTACTTCAACTGGAGTAGCAACTGTTATTAGTTAATATGCGATTTGATAAGTGGGATGCATTCCGCTTCCAAGTTAATGGCAACTTACGTCGCAACTCTATCGCAAGCCGTGTTCAAATTTCTCGAATGATACCGAAGTTTATTCCATACCTTAGGTACCTGCTACCTGTCTAATGTTTGTCCTGTTAAGGCGATAATTATCAACAAGATGGTTTAATGCCTAGGACAATTTCTAGGCCAAAAAAAAAAAAAAAAAATCAACTCAATCCTAAGTACACGACATAGATGCTTTCCATCCTTCTTGATTCGAAACCAAGATAATTGATATTTCCCTCCTATGTGTCTAATGTGATATATGTTGATTAATACCTAACTACGAAGATGGTGGTAACAGTCTTCGGTCCTCGGATTTCGCAAAGACTCGCGTTGTCATATGGCAGGGCCCAGTTGGAGTAAAGTGGGATTGGCCAAACTTTTTTTTTTAATATTCGTCGACGTGAATTCCCATTTGCTGATCGATATTATAAGACGACACAACCCTTAACATCCTGGAATTTTATTACGCCATCATGGATTTTGATGAAAGTTACGATGTCGTGGTTATCGGAGGAGGTAATGCCGGATTCTCGGCGGCCATCACCGCAGCGCAGGCCGGCGCTCGGGTCTGCCTGCTTGAGAAGGCGCCCTTCGAGGACGCCGGGGGTAATACGTTTTACACGGCCGCTGCGTTCAGATGCTGCTTCGACGGCTTGCAGGATCTGCTGCCCAACCTGTTCCAACCCGACGGCACGAAAGGCCTCCCGCGAGATCTTGTTGAGAAGATCGAGATGGCTCCTTATACGGAATCGGACTTCCATGCGGTAATCTTCTATTCTTCTACTGTATCACACTAGAGGCCTGTGTTACTTTAGGTTAGGTAGAGGTATCTATGGCTGATTTAAATCGAAGGACATTAATAGGGTTACGAAAGGAAGAGCAGACCCGGCGCTTGCTGATGTCCTCGTGGAGAATTCGAGAGAAGCGGTTCAGTGGCTGATGGATCTCGGAGCCAAGTTCACACTTTCGTTCAATCGACAAGCTTTTGTTGTGGATGGCAAGTATAAATTCTGGGGAGGAATGGTCTTGACCATGGCGGGTGAGGGCTTTACCTGTTATCCTTATCCCGTCTTTCATCCCCCCCCTTTATCCCGATACTAATACTTGGTTGGTACAGGTCAAGGAAAGGAATTATTCGAGTTTCACTTGCATGCTGCTAGGAAACATGGTGTGAATGTTCATTTCGACTCCCCGGCAGTTGATCTAATAGCTGATCCTTTAACAAACGGGGTAATCGGTGTCAAGGCCTTTAGGGATGGAAGCCTGAAGACCATTGGCGCCCGGGGGGGTGTTATATTGGCCTGCGGTGGCTTCCAAGCATCTCCGGCCTTACGCGCCCAATATCTTGGTCCTGGTTGGGATTTGGCTCACGTCCGAGGGTCCAAATACAACACCGGCGACGGCCATGCGATGGCCAGAAAGCTTGGGGCTAAGCTGGAGGGGAACTACTCGGGTTGCCACTCTGTCGCTTGGGACGCCAATTCGCCCATTGCGTCCGGAAGCCGCGTATTGACTAACAGATACACCAAATCGGGCTACCCTCTCGGTATTATGGTGAACGTCGACGGCAGACGGTTTGTGGACGAAGGCTTTGACCTGCGCAATTTTACGTATGCCGTTTATGGAAGAGAGATCTTGAAGCAACCTCAGGGTATAGCCTTCCAGATTTGGGACGCGAATGGCAGTAGGTTTCTGCGCGAGGAGGAATACGCAGACGACGTGACTGTAAACCTGAGGGCCGGAACGCTCGGCCAACTTGCCGACATCCTCGTAAAGAGGGGGTTGAAAGACAAGGCACAACTTCTCGAAACGATTGCCGAATTTAACGCCGCTTGTAAAAGCTTCCAGAAGGAATGCCCGCCCGGAGCTAGGTTCGACCCGACCGTAAAAGATGGCATGTCGACACAGGGCAAGTCGAAATCACTTGGGATTGGCAAGACCAACTGGGCTTTGCCCATCGAGCGTGGCCCGTTCCAGGCGGTAGAGGTGACGTGCGGCATTACGTTTACTTTCGGTGGACTAGCAACTACACGTTCCGCCGAGGTCGTGAGCGAGGCTACCTTTCGGAAGATAGACGGCCTCTATTGCGCGGGTGAGCTACTGGGGGGACTCTTTTGGGATAATTACCCCGGTGGCAGTGGTCTAACCATGGGCACTGTCATGGGTAGGATAGCAGGAAGAGAAGCTGCTGGTAGGATAAAGACTTGTCATCCTGGTGACGGTTCGATACGAAATAGTTAAAGAGATCACCTATTTCTGACTGAAGATTACTTGTTTACCTTGAGTACCCGATGATGCATATGTCTTATAGCATGTCTGCTTCCTGAGCATTATTGCGTAGTGAATTATTCTATACCTAATCCTAACCATGTGGATGGAAAGGGACGATGAGATAAGGGGTTAATACAGTGTGAACGCTCATCATACACGCCCAAAATAAACTGTACGGGGCATCTGAGTCTTTTTGTCAAAGGGAGAGAGAGAGACGACATTAAGAAAAACTTTTTATTTTCTGTGGCAATTACATCACTCGATTTACCATCTTACTAGTTCTAGGCCCCTGCTTGCTCCCACTAACTAGCAAAGTAACTCTATACCAGGTACCTATGTCTTGGACCTAGAACTTTGGGGCTTTATACGCTGACATGTATGGGTTAGGTCGTCTCATTTTCAAATTTTCTGTCTGCCCTTGTTCATGTGATATCACGCATACCTCTCTCATCGGCCCTTTCTGGCGAATTTCGTACATCGAAGAAATAAGCTTTTTTTTTTTTTTGGGGAACCCAAACTCCGGAAACATTGGTTCGCAGGGCTGGTTTCTAAACCTGCTTGCTGTCGTTGCGTTGCCCCTCACATTATACTGTCACTTAGCGATTAGCCTTCTCCTGTATTCTGTCTATCACCCAAAAACCTTATATATTAGGTACTCTTATTGAGTGTATGACAGGTACCTAGTAATTACGACTTCACAGAAAATCTGTCTGTGTACTATCTACAAAGTGTATAAAATTCTACGTTCTTCAACCCCCCCATCACGATGTGGCAAGGTGGGCAGGACACACAGGATGGGCAAATTCCGAAGAGCAAAGATGCCGAAAAGACAGTCGGACAAAGTGACTCTGTGGAGTCGAAAAGCCATGCACCACTAAAGAGGTTTCGAGAGACTTTGGCGAAACTAATATCGGACGGACCCATCGAAGACCGAGGAGTTATGCCAGTAGCGTTGGAAGACCGGACAGCCACCAATTATAGCAGCTATTTTTCGATATGGGCATGTATGAATATTAACCTCTTACCGTAAGTCTTTGTCAACCTTGCGTTATCAACCAAGGCTCGAAAAAGTATATTGATGTCTGAATTAGTATCACGTTCGGTATGCTGGGACCGACTTACGGGTTAGGTTTAAGAGACTGTTCTCTGGTTATCATTTTCTTCTGCCTTCTAACTGCTGCTATACCGGCTTACCTTGGAACCCTCGGCCCCAAGACTGGATTGCGCCAGATGATCCAGGCTCGCTTCTCATTTGGGAGGTACTTCGTTTCTGTACCCGTTATCTTGAACTTGGCTACGCTCACCGGCTTCTGCGTCGTCACTTGCGTCATTGGGGGTCAATGCTTATCCGCCGTAGCCGGAGGTTCTCTTACTCCTGCCGTAGGCATCGTTATCATGGGTGTTATGGCCCTGCTCATCTCTTTCTGCGGATACGATATCCTGCATCAGTATGAGCGCTTCGCCTGGATTCCGGCTTTGGTAGCTATCATCATTGCTACGGGTTGCGGGGGGCAGGGTCTCCGCGAGCAAGCCCCGGCAGAGCCTGCGACTCCTGGTGGTGTCCTTAGCTTCGGGATGATCATAGCATCGTATATGATACCCTATGCTTGTCTTTCCTCGGATTTCACAACATATTTAAACCCCAAGTTCTCTTCGTAAGTCATCGTTGTACCTATGCCCCGAAACTGTTTGGTCACTGTACTGACCGTTCCTAAGCGTGAGGCTCTTCTTATATGGGTATGCGGGTCTCGTATTCCCGGCGGTGTTACTGATGATATTAGGGGCATCTATCGGAGGCGCTGTACCTAGTATTCCTGAATGGGGAGAAGCTTACGAGTCGACGCAGGTTGGCGGCGTCTTAGCAGCAATGTTGTCGCGAGCAGGCGGTTTCGGGAAATTCGTCGTGGTCGTGCTTTCTCTTACCTTACTTGGGAATATCGCGGCGACGATGTACTCGATCACCCTCAACTTTCAAATCTTAATCCCGCAACTTGTCGTGGTACCGCGGTATATGTTCTCGATCGTAGTCACAGCCATCGTCATACCGGTGAGTATCAAAGCAGCCGTGGAATTTTTCGCCAGCCTTGAGAATTTCGTCGCCTTGATTGGATATTGGTCTGCCGCATTTGTGGCAGTGGTGATGGTAGAGCATAGCGTCTTCAGGGGTGCTAAGTACCACACGTATGATCACGATAGTTGGAACGTGGCATCCCGCCTCCCCTGGGGCGCCGCGGCTCTGACGGCGAGTGCCTTGAGCTTTGCGCTGGTGATCCCCAGCATGTCGCAAGTGTGGTTCGAGGGCCCAATTGCGAAAAAGTCTGGCGACATTGGGTTCGAGATGGCGTTTGTCGTGACAGCGGTCCTCTACCTACCTCTCCGATATCTCGAGAAAAAGCTGAGCGGACGATAGAAATGGATTTTGGTTGAATAGCTCATAGATGGATACCCGTTATTCATACTAGATAGACATAACAATATACCCAAAGAATAGGACTGTTTCATGGACGGGACTCCTTTTATCTCCCAACATCAAAGCTTTTCAATGCTGAGACGGTACTGTATTTTTCCCCATATGGTTTAGGTACATTTCCATTAGACATTTTACTACCGAGTTCACTTCTAGACTTATACAGTATCCTTCTTGAGCTAGTTTCTGCTGATGTACGATGAAGGAGCAGCGCATGTCTGGATAGTCGATAGACTTTGAAAGCTTTACTTGTTAGTTGCCCGTGCATTTTCTTTCCAACACTAGGCCGACCATTTTAAATAGGGACGGTGCTGTTCTGTGGTATGCAAGCTCCGTAGAAGGATTTCGTTAGCGACTCAGTCGAATTCTTGACAGCTGCACCTAGCGCAGTGGTTCCACACCTAAGGCCCAACACGAAGCTCCCAGCCATGACGTCGGCCATGTACGCTCCTGTATGCGTGTGGTCTTTTGGATAGTTGGCGTTGACAGTTGACGGGCCCAAGTTCTTCATGGCTTGGACTGCATACTGCTTATGCGGGACATGGTACACATTCGGGTTTGCTAGTTCGGCAGCCGCATGCCTTTTGAGATGATCAGCGACACCATAAGGCTTTACTGATCTGGGACGCTTACCAAGCATAATAGTCAAATCTTGACACGTCGTCAACACACTTGCCGCTCTCGCAAATGTTGTTCGGGGTAGGAGAGTTCAAAATGACCTTCGCTCCTTTATCCAGAAACAACTTCGCGGCGTTCTTATAGTAAGCCGGATATGTTAGGACCGTCTCCTTAACGCCGTTATACGTCGTCTGGCAAGTCTGAGCGCCATCTCCGGGGCAGTCGGTTCTGCCGTTGTCGTTGCTTAGACTGCCCCCGTCGTTGTGGCCAAACTCGATAACCACCCAATCACCCGGCTTGACCACGTTAGCTACTTCCGTGAAGCGGCCTTCGCGGGTAAATGACCTTGCGCTCCGCCCGCCGATCGCAGCGTTGTGTACGACGTAATCCGAGCCGAAGCTGTACTTCAGGTACTCGCCCCAGCCCTCTGTAGGTATTCCCGAGCCACCGCCCCCCTTTGCCATGGTTGAATCGCCGCATAGGTGGATAGTAGTAGGGGCTGTTGGTGCGGCCGTGGCTGTCAGAGCTAGCAGCCACCAGAACCCAAGGAAACCCATGTTGGAAATATTAAAAGGAGGAACGATGCGATGACTCTGAAGACGATGATTTGTCGAATAGGTGCCTTCAATGGAAAGGTTGTTGATCAGGCAGTGTTTTTCCAGGTAGGGGATGCCAATGGTATTATAGACTTACACAGCATGAATCTGTACCCCTAAGTAATCTCCTTTACGGGCATGAGAGCGTGATCCACTGGCGGTTCCAGAGAAACACGATCTAGACCGGACCCGCATCGCGATGCAACCATAGCTTACAGGTTCGGGGTATTAACAAGTATGCTTAAAAGGGACTTTATTGGCTTGGTAGTTAGACGTAGTTAATTATTCCGTATCTTAATCAACACCGCAGGTAGGATCATACGGAGAGATGCCCGGGTAAGACAGGTGGGGTGCGAGGGGGGCCGGAGTGGGTAGGAGTGGATAGGGGGACGTTTGCCGGGAGGTCATCCTCCGCAAATTCAACGGCCAATTGCCTAAACAGTGAACTTTGTCCGCCTCGTATAATTCTCCAATAGGCAGGGAAGAAGAATTATTCTTGGCGAGGCCTGATAATTGGTGGCTTTTCAGGAATTGATTGCCGCCAGTAGTTCATGTCGTCTAGAAGTACTCATTCTTGGTCCTCTATTTTCTCAATCACGTTCTAATGAATCTGCTACGACTTAACTACCTAGGTAAGGGTATAAAACTGAAAATATTATTTGTACCATCATCGCTAGCGCTCGCTGACATCCAGAGATGACGTAAATCTATTAGGTTTATGGTTTATACCAGCCATGCGCATTATTCTGTAGCCCCGGGTTTCTACTGCAGCTCATGATGCGTCCCCCATAGTGCTCAGTTTTATGCTTCATACGATAGCCATGTGAATCTGGAGGCCACTTTTGCTCTCTAGTTTGACCGGAATACCTGGGGCGATGAAAAAGATGAATCCCTCTTTGAGCTGGTGTTGTGCACCGTCGGCGTGCATCACCCCATTCCCAGAAGTTACAATCATCACGCCGGGCCCGTCGCTTTTAGTAAGTTCTTCACTCTCGCCGGCGCCCAAGTCCGTCTTGAGCATGTCAAATTCACTCATCGGTGGCTTATATACCATCGTCTTTCCGGTTTTGCTCTTGTCCGACTTCTGGCTCGGAAGATACACGTCGTCCCTGCTATGAGCTTTGAACGTCAGGGTATTCACAAACAGGTCGACGTTGTTGCGGTCTCCAGGTGGACAGAAGCCGGTGTTGAGCACGTTGTTGCTTCGAGCCATGCACTCGACGATATCGCCGGCCAAGTACGCATGGATCCCGTCGGCGGGAATCCATATCGCGTCTCCGGGATTAAATACCATGAAATTCATGCACAGAAGCGCAACTAGGCTGCCTGCGTCCTCTGGGCCATACTGATCCTGGAGACGAGGGAGCAGGTCCAAAATATAGGCCGCATCACCTAATTTGTCTCTCGGGATTGTTGCGAGTTCCGTCTGAACTTTTTTAACCGTATCGAGATCAGATTTGAGTAGATTCCCGGTCACGGTACGTAGCGTCTCATCTGTCCATTTCTCTGGCTGCTCCGGATTGAACTGTCGAAGTTGTGGTAACTGGAAAAGGGGCGCTATCTGCTCAAGCGGTTTGAATCCGGCGAATACTTCGAATTTAGACAGTGCGACCGCAATTTCAGGCTTGTGATTTGGATCGGTAAAGTTGTCTGGATCTTTCTCGTGAAGCTTTTTTGCGAGTTCTTTATTCGGGTGAATCTGTAGCGGAAGGGCTTTCGCTATTGAGAGGATCTACGATCATTCGTGAGCTTTTTTTTTTTTTTCTTTTTTTGTACTGCTTAACGAAGCCAGTTTTAGTTTGGGAATAAGACGCGGATCTTACCTTGGGCAAATATGGTAGCTGGGCGTCCAGTTTCTCAGTGACCTTCTTCCCGAGGAGCTGTTCTTTGTTCCCCTGGAGCACTTCGGCCAGCGGCTCACCCGTATCTAGCTTACGAGCAGGGAAATCTGGGTAATCTCCAAACCACATCTCTGAATAGAACTCGTCATCTTTGATATGGAAACCCGTCCCGGGAGTCTGTGCGCATAGTTGTGCTGCTAAGGATTGCTTTCCCTTCTTGCCCCAGGGGTAGTTATTACAAGAGCCGCTTAGTTGGAAAACGAGTTGGGACGTCATTGCGGTGTTCGCGGCGCGTGTTAGCTTCAATTAGGGTTTAACTAGGTAATTACCTAGGGAAAGGGATGATATGATACGTTGATAGAAAATCTAAGACCGTGATTGACAATTGGTTATGCAGATTGCTCTTCTCTTGATAGGTAATAGGGAATACCAAGGTAGATGAAATAGTACAGCCTTTATTTAGCTACATGAATTGTTGTTTGCTATTATCATTGCTCTTCCATCTTTCTATATACACCTACTTGGGCACATATTTGTACTTGAAAATCATCCAACTGTAAAGGGTGAATATGCGGTATTAACATGTCGTCATAGAAGATGTTTGTAATACATAGTAGACCTCAGACATGTCATTATTATGTGTGGGGGTCTGGGGGTTTGGGGGTTTCAAAATACGTCTACTATGTACCTACCTACGCAATAGTAGGAGATACCTATCGATATCTGAGTGGCAATTCGACCTAGAGCTCCTTTGGAAAAATTACCTTCCAAATAGTAACAACGAATTAGGTTTCTTCTAGACCAGATTTCGAAAACAATGGAGAAATTTATATCAACTTCATATTTACTAATTAGTATGACATTTCTTATTTATTTCACTGTTATCTGGTAGTGTCGTTTTCTTTCTGTGGCTTGAATCGATCGTCTAAGTGCGGCTGAGCGCTAAAGCCGAGGGGAGATGCCATGGAACCTGTTTTCATGCGACTTTGCGCCGACGAAAACATACCTAAGGTAAACATCGGCTTCCTTCTATCAACCAATCTCAAGGTTGTTTGAAATCTCATACTCTTTCAATCAAAACCGACGTTCTTGGAAATGACCTTCCTAAGAATAAAATTTCAATCAAGTATTAGCCCCGTACTATGTATATAGAGAACCGGCTCCGCGCTAAAAGGGGTTCGCCTTCCAGATCTTCACCACCACCAGACTTTGTTCTCCAGGCTCCAGAAAAGCCATCGACGTCATCGGCCTAGCTAATTGGTAGAATACAAATGTCACCCTTTTATATAAGACCCAAGAATCATGGATAATTCGAAAGCTAGGCGTGTATTAGAGTGGGATCTACTCTCAGTTCCAATTTTCAAGTTCCAAGTTCCAGCTCCACGTTCTATAAGTTGCGAGAACTCCCACCACCCGATGAATCTCATACCTGAGAATTAGGCAGTTGCTGTGCGCTGATTGCATAATGTCAACCGATGATGAGCGAAAGAGAGAAGGTCCTCTGGGCGAAAACATACCTGGTACCAAGCTCACGGATGTCCTTCCCATTCCTCCAACGATGCAGCCTGTCAGTGAACCCGAGAAGCACGAAAAGGCAAACGATATAGGCGAAGAACCTACTTTATCGCATGCCTTGGCGACGACCGATTACGAAGAGAAAGGTTTAGCCCAACAAAAGCATGAAGAGGAGGTAGTTGATTTAGGTTGGAATGAGAAGAAGCACGAGATCCCAGCGCCTTTAGTCGGAGGGTTGGACAACGAAGATTTATGGCTCCTCATTCGTAGGTTTGACAAGGTATGGCACAGTCGTTCGGATTAGTGTTCGCGATTACGGAAGTGCTGATAGAATTGGCTCATCTCATCAAATAGCAAATATACCATGTCAAGGAAATTCCTACTGTGGTACCTGGAGATCTGGATCTAAATATCGCCGACGACGAGGAATTCTCTCCCGATAAACTACGCTCCAATACCGAGCGTTTTTATATGACAGTTGTGGTAGGATTACTGGCGGCTGTCAAACATGTTGCACGCTTACGATCGTGGCGCGAGACTCAACGGACATCATGCTTTTGCGCGGTAAGCCACTAGACGATGGCTATGGGGGAGTTTCCACGTTTCTGACAGGAATACACAGGCTTATTTCATCGCATGGGCGCTCGATTTACTTGTTCCGCTTCTAACATTGATTTTGGTCTCCTTGATTGTCTACCCGCGGTCGAGAGGTGTTCTATTTCCACCAGCGCCCCTTGCTTTGGTAGACACCAAAACCGGTGGCGTGCAGAAACCTAAGGCGGGCGTTCTTGGTAGTACAGAAAGCCCGACTGGAGCACCACAGAACTTGAAGGGCGAAGCTGTTGAACAGGAAGCGAGCAACTTCTTCAACAGCTTTACTTCCGTCGTAGTTACGAGCGCTACGGGGAAACATCCACAAGCATCACCCTCGGCAGAGGAAGGCTCTCCTGATAATGCCGTACCCGATCCTACGGGAATAACGGTGGCGGCTGCTGAGGCTAAAGATGTCGCAGCCGGAAGTAAAGGTAGTCCGGAACATGATAAGACTAAGGTTCCCGTCGAGACGGCAATGTGGACAAAGATGAGGCCGATTATGCACGGCATCGCAGATGTATCGGACACTTGGGAGCGATTTGCAAATGCTCTTTCTCCTACATCGCCGTTCCCAAGAGATGTATACAGACTCAGGCTTGCTGCCTTGATAGTTCCTCTCTTCCTCATATCACTCTTCGTCACGTCGTACATGTTCATGAAAGGAATGACATTTGGAGCAGGCTTCGGCTTTTTCGGGGATCCGGTTATTGCTCGCGGATTGAAGTGGCTTAACCTCGCATTCCCCCGCTGGCAGAAGCTCCTAGAGCTTCGCAATACCGTTCTCAAAGGCGTGCCAACTAATGCGCAACTGGCACTTACACTACTTCGGATAGGCGAGGCGAATAAGGCACCCCTACCGCCTCCTCCACGTATCAGCGAGCCGCCTCCCGAGCGACCTACGGAGGTAACCGACGCAGAATTACGGGCGACGGGGGCCGAACCGCCACTAAATGCGACCGAAGAGGAACTTCGAAATGCTATGGAGCACGATCCGCAGATGGCGTACGAAACCGGTGGTTCGGATATAGACGCCGCGAAGGATTCATCTAAGAATAGCAAGCGTGGAAGTAGGATCATTGGATTCTTCAAGGGAACAACAAAAGGCGCAGTGAAGGCGGTCATAGGAACCGATCACGCTCGGGCTAAGACGGGATCTCACCACGCTAGGAACCGTCTGGGCGCTGTTCCACGGCCGAACGCCAGCCGCGTTTCCGGACCCATCGACTTCAAGGGTCGCTGCAACGGCAAGAAAGGACATGTATATATCACGACGAAATCTACGATCCCCGCCGTATCATTCAGCACAGACGAAACAATCGAGAAGATCGGCTCGGCGGATCGAGAAGATTTGCATCCTTTATGGACTGTGGCAATCAACGATATCGCTGAGATTAAGAAAGTTGGTGGATATGGATGGAAGGCTAAAATGGTTGTCGGCTGGTCTTTGGGTAGGGAGGTGGCCGACGGGCTTGAGATCACGGATCGGATGGGGAACGTGCGTCGCGTTATGGCGCTACCGATGAGGGACGAATTGTTTAACCGTCTCGTGGCGATCGGAATACATAAATGGGAGGCCTGGTGAGAGGCCCAGGGCCATCAACGTCCTGGTATTTCCACGTGTCTAACAGAGAAGGTTAGTACAAAAGCATGTCCGGGCGATTGATCCATCGCTATAGATTGAGACATGACCAAGACATCTTATTTATGTATCTCGCTGAGAATGTGTATGATAACGATGTACGATATTTTATTCTAGGTCTTGTAGTCTACTTTACAATCGAGATACCAGCCAGTGACTAGAACTCTGCTGATACGGAGGATGTTATAGTCCATAGCGCTGCTTAGATTTCGAATTGGTCGTTCAACCGCTCTATTCCGTATTAGAGTGTCCGCACACTATCAAGATTTTCACAAGATTTGCGGATATGAAATAACCATAAGAGGTACCACGAATCATATCCGGTCTATCGAACAAGATCTTCAGAGTTTTGCCGGTGATGCGGGCTAAATTGAAGTCATAATGGTCATGCAGGCAAAGTGAGGTCGCAACGTTGCTAATACAGAAAATTACAGAAACAAGAAAAAAGAGAGAGAGAGAAAAAAAAAAAAAAAAAAAAAAAAGAGCCCTGCCATGATAGCATGTTCTGCTGATGCAGGTTTATAAAAGGGCGTTCGTTTCCGTCTCTCATCAACATTGGTATGTCAAAACCAGAAAAGGAATCACCCGCGGATACACCAAAAGCAATCGATTCGGCTTGGCAATATACAAAGACAGGGCAGTCATTAGCCACCTAACATAATAGCCATTTCCATGCATATTCATCTCTTAATCATAACGTCCCTCCTTTCCATTGCAACATCACAGCAATCCGGATGTGTGGAAGGAACCAATTGCGAAGCCTGCGGTTGGTATTGTAACCAAGGCTGCAGCGCACCACTGGTGGGCAGCGAATGCAATCGATGCCTGTATTGTCGGCGCGAAAGTTCTTCGTGCGGCTTCATTGACATCGGCGACACTTGGACACATGATCCCCCGAGTAAGGAGTTGTGCGCTGCTTGCGATAGGGGATGCTGGTGCCACGGGGACTGGTATTGTATGGATAATGCTACGGGCCCTCCTCCACCCTCCCCTCCTACTACTACGCCGAAGGGAATCATAGCTGAAGCCACGAATTTACCCGGAGGGGCATAGAAGGGAAGGGAAGAAGGCCAAACTGTGTGTGCATAAGTGCTTCATTCACACGGAACGAAAGTCATGGAATCTGTGTCCGAGTCTATGGGGACTTGGCTAAGGAGTAGGATGGCTGATTGATGGAATAGAGTTCGATGACCACCTAACCTAAGGTACCTTAGGAACCTACCTACTAACCTAAGAGCTACCTACCTAACACATGAGTCTATACGTATAAGGCTCGACCCTTGATGTTGTTGCAAGCTCTTCGTTGTGCATGCTTTGGTGATTCATAATGGATCTAATGCCAACGAATCTGATGTCGCAATGGAGTCTTCAATGGGCAAGTCAAATGATTTAGAGGCTCTAGCAATATATGCACCGTTATGATATTTTTTACTATTATTTTGTCTTCTCTTTTAGACTTGAAAGCGGTATCATAGGACTCCGGACTCCTGGATAGCAAACTGATCCTTTTCAGAGTCCAACACAGCCAGTGCGTCGAATGGTAAGGTAACCATCGGCGACGTATGTCCAAAATCAACATTGAATAAGATAGGGAAGCTCTTCTTGGCCAGCGGGCCATCACACAAGAGGCCTTTTATAACACTGATGTATTCTTCTCTCTCCGCAGGAGAGTCGTACCCGAACGGTCGTCCTACCACTAAGCCGGCGACTTCTTCGAATACGCCCTGAGCAATAAGGTCTGCGATGCCAGCTCTCACGCGATAGATTGGATTGCCTTTTCCATACTCCTCCCCTGTAGCCGTCTCGATAAATACGATTCGGCCCCGCCAATCCGGAACAAGGGGTTGTATTCCGTGGAGACGTGCCATAACTGTCAAACAGCCACCGAAGAGCCGTCCCTGCGCCTTACCTGGCCGGAGCCATATCCAACCGGGAGTGGAAGCGAGCTCTGTTGGCTGTGTTGATTCCGGCTCGAGGTACCAAGCAGGGAGCTTGTGCGCATACGTCAGCGATCGGGGAATGTCACCGACAGGCTCGCGATCGGCGATGACATGGAAAAGATGCTTAACAGAAAATGCGAGCGGCGACGTTTCGTCGTCGACGGATTCGGCCGCGCCAAGTTCTGGTATAATTCCTGGTCCGTAGAAGGTGCGGAGTCCCGCGAACGCATATAAAAACCAGTGCAGACCAGTGATATCGGAATAGCCTACGACTATTTTAGGGTTGGCACGAATGGCACTGTGTAAATCCCGATCGGCGATCAGACTTGGTAGAAGCTCCGTGAAGGATGGCCCGCCGATGGTGCAGATAATAGCGGAGACTTCGGGATCTAAAAACGCGGCGCGCAGCTCGGATAAGCGGTTGGTAATGGACGATTGGATGCCGTTGTCCTTATTGTAGAATTCTCGAATCTTGTAACCTCGTCCTTCCAGGACGGCAGCCCCTCGAGACATGACGGCGGGGTATTTGTCATTGAGTCGAGCCGAGGGTGAGATGAAGGCGATTGTTGCACCCGGCTCCAAGGCTTTCGGAATTATAGTGGAAGGCATTTGTTACGATATCGATAGTTATTATTGTGTTATTATTGTGTAGGATGGTAACTACCCAGGCTAGGTAGAGGTAGGTATCTAATTCTAATGTCCATCATCGTAAAGACGATTAGATGGACTGGTAAATCATGTCAAATATATAAGCCAAAGCCTTGATGGTAAACCAATAAAGGGCGTAGGTCAAACCAACGATTATGCACCTTTCAGTTAGTTCATCGACTCAATCATGATAGCGAGGTAACGTCTACCTACCTAACGTAATATAAATTCGGGATATTGTGATTCCGAAGGTATTTAATATAAAAGAAGTTCCCTAGATGCATGAATGCGTGCCATTGATTGATGATGCGTGGGGGTGCGTTGAAAAGGAAGCGGCTCCGTTCAGCTGGGAACGACAAGCTACCTGTAACCTTAGGTAACCATGTCAAGTCCGGAATCGGAGATTTCTAGATATTCGGGAAAAAAAGTGTTACTGACTCATCATTTGTATACCTAGGTACGTGATAATTCAAGCCTCAGGATAGCCTGTGGCCTACAAGGTACTTTAGGTTTAAAATACGAATTGCAGTGAAGATGTGCTACCTAACCTGAGATGTCACCTTGAGTTAGGTAATTATTTAAACTAATTACCTCATAAGAGGGAGCTGGTTACTTGGATTTAGGTAACATGGTGGATATAACGCAATTGACCCACTCTGAAACGCTTGATGAGTTGAGCATTTTCTTTTCTTTTCTACAAGATGACTAACAACCAGTAAAAAGAAAATTTCCCCTTTTCCATGGAATTCAAGGCCAACCCACTTAGACCTTGGTACGTACGAAAAAAACCACGTACGACCACAAGTACTATTTTATCAGGTATCCTATCTTAGTAGGTAAATTCACTATCCGTATAAAGTTCATTCGCGCTTCGGATTAATCGATTTGCACTTTTTATAGAGTGTATCCATATCCATATCTTGAGGGAGGATAGCGTTGGTGTAAGTGGTGGGCCACGGAACGCGTCGACAAACCCGATGTGCGAGAATCACGCGATGGCGAGAAAGAGTCTAAGCTAGGGTTAGCGGAATAGTGATAAGGAAGACGGACCGTAGCCTGTGGAGATTTTGGTCTAAGCAAGGCATGCACAAACCCCGTAGTGACTTCTGTAGTAACCCGTAGGTGCCTTCGTTTGCTTCCAAGGCAAGTTCCAAGGTTGGCAGAGGTTCCATCCGTGTAAAGCGTAAAGTGTAAAGTGCGAACGCCGCTCGAGAGATAAGAAATAAAAAGTATCAACTATTTTCCCAACCCCTTCCCTAAAAAAAAGTCTGCTTCCTCCCTAAAAACTCTACCATAATTAAGTCCCTCTACCAACTTTTTTTTTTAAACCATCCGCATTAAATCATTCTATCCCATCTCATCCGACAAGGACAAGGAAAGATAAAATCCCATACGCGTAGTATTATCGTCAACTCATCATCGTCAACAATGTCTTCCGCTTTCGTTCAGCGTCCGGCTCCGGCCTTCACTGCCACCACCGTCTTCCCTGGCGGCGAGTTCAAGGACGTTTCCTTGTCGGATTACCTTGGTCAATGGTTTGTCTCTCTATCATCTTATCCCCCTCTCTCATCCCGATCCGCCTGTCTGCGTTCCCGTCCGTAGCCTGGTTTCGCCGACTCGTTACGTGTATGAGCTTATCGTTCGATACTAATCCTCCTCGTTGATAGGGTTGTCCTTCTCTTCTACCCTCTTGATTTCACATTCGTCTGCCCGACTGAGATTATTCAGTTCAACGACGCCCTTCCCCGTTTCCGTGAGATCAACACCACCGTCCTTGGTGTATCGACCGACTCCCACTTCTCCCACTTGGCCTGGACCGAGCGACCTCGCAAGCAGGGCGGCTTGGGCTCAGACCTCCAGCTTCCTCTGGTGGCCGACAAGTCCCACAAGATCTCCCGCAGCTACGGTGTCTTAATCGAGGAAGAAGGTGTCGCCCTACGTGGCCTCTTCATTATCGACCCCAAGGGTGTTCTCCGACAGATTACCATCAACGACCTTCCCGTCGGACGAAACGTCGAAGAGACTATCCGACTTGTCCAGGCGTTCCAGTTCACCGACGAGCACGGCGAGGTCTGCCCGGCAGGCTGGCAAAATGGTAGCAAGGGAATGAAGGCTGACCCCAAGGGCAGCCTTGAGTACTTTTCTACTCAGGGTGCTAACGGAACTGGTGAGTCCAAGAAGCGTCTCAGAGTGGATTAGATCAGGAGGGTTGCTTTTTGCTTTGCGGAGAAGTTGGAGAAAAAAAGAACAAACAACTGACTTATTTAATTGGTTTAGTATAAATGGCCATGTATATTAGGGTTTTATGCATCATGCTCTGCCGATGCTTTAATGCTGGAGGAGTAATTAGACCGTGCAATCTATTCTTATAGAGAGAGCGTACGTTCTTCTATGAAGCACATAATAATAGCTAAGTTTTATTATTACATTTCGGTATTAAGTCTAGGTTCCTGCGTGTTGCATATCTTACATCTTGTCCGTGTTTTTTTGGTGGTACTATGGAGGTACTATGGAAGTACTAAGGTATGATGCGCCCGACATTCTCCAATTTGATATCTCCAATTTGGAATTGGAGAATGAGGAGCGTGAGCTCCATCAGGCCTCTTACGTCTTATGTGTGAGTATATACATATTTCAAGAATTATTCATTTTACCGAGTCTAATTTAGGTACATTTGATCATGTTCATACCTGCAACAACCCCCTCTCTCTTCGTTTCCCTTTTAATATACCCTTTCATAGGTAGGTATTTTCAAAGTCATGTTACGAGGCGGGGTACCTGTTGGCTTCCCCGCCTCCAGGACGGGCGCATGTGTAAACTTACCTAGGTACCTAAACATTAGGTACCCGGTATGATTGCGAATGCAAGTGGTAATTCAAATTCATAAGAGATTAATTACAAGCGAATGATCATAGGACGAGATCTAACAGCAGCTATGATGGGATGAAGGTGTGACGGGCTTTACCTTATGTACCTGTTATTAATAGCTAGCTGACGGAGACTGATTCAATAAGCATGTTAAGATAAAAAAAAAAAAAAAAAAAGATTTATCTAAAGAGTTAAATTACGACAGTAGAACTTCGTCGTCTGGTTTCTATAGCCTTTCGATCTGATGAGCTGGTGGACCGACCTTGTTACTTGATCCCTCATTCGCCTTAATTCGTCGCCGAGCTATTGACTTTACGAAGTGACGCCCATCTGCTCGAGCACCTTTTCAAAGCTACCTCTCCAAGTCTCCTCGACTACCTTTCCAAGTCCCACTCCGATCTCTCTCTTGAAACTGCCATCTTGGTCAAGCTGCTCTAAGGTCTCGAACACTTTGTCCATATACTCTTTCAGGGGCATAGCAGGAAAAGCCTTTTCTGGGCCGCCTTGCAGGTTGGTTACGTGGTCGCGATGTGCATCATCGAGCCCCGTGTCAACATATGGCGGGATGATTTCCACTATGTTCAGATTCTTCGCCTCTTTGGGGCCGAAACTTAGCTCCTGCCGTAAGACCTTGGCCAGCGTATGGACGCCAGCTTTGCTCGGGCAATACGTCGGGTAGAACGGGAGCGGCACGTACGCCAAAGAGGACGTCGTGACGAACAAGTTGGTCTTGTCTCCCGCCTTGGCCAATTCTAAGAGGTGCGGAATGAACAAGCGAACGAGAAGAGACGGGCCCGTCAAATTCGTATTGATCTCGTTGATAATTACTTCGGGGTCGGAAGTTGACGGGTCGAGCATGCTGTAGCTTCTCTGGACCCCGGCGTTAATCATGACGGTGTCTAGACGGGGGTAGTCCTTCAAAATGCTATCTACGTTGGGCGCGAGGCAGGTCAAATCTGCGATATCGAACTTATAGGGTTAGCCGGAATTGGAGTATGCTACCTGGGTTCGGAAGGCTTTGGTTTCTTACCTGGCGCGTATCGAGATCTTGCAGTTCTTGAGCCAACGCATCTAGCCTGTCTTTCCTACGGCCTGTAGCGATCACCTTTTTACCCAGACTGTGGAAGCGACGGACCAAGGCCTCGCCAATGCCGGAAGTGGCCCCTATGATGAGGATAGTATTGATTCTTGAAGTCATCTTGTAAAGGAGGTTGCTGAATCTGTTTTGGTTTCTAAATAGTACGTTGATTCTGGGATGCTGGAGGAAAACAAAAACCAGAACCTCGCAACTTTGCCTCTTATAGTCGGCAACGGCCCGTCGGCAGTTAAGAGTGACGATATCATAGTGGTCAGCACTCTATTTTCCATCAGGAAAATCGCGATTAAAAACACCGCATTCATCATAGATAAATATGCTGGCGCCGGAATTTAGCCTGGCTTTTATAATAAGCCCGATGGGACTGTCCTAACTCCGGTTTATCAACTACTATGTATGCTGTGCGACATTCGTACAGCTCAACTTTTGGGATCGAGATGACTGGGACGCGCCGGTGTCCGGTGTGAACCCAGCGGAGAAGATGACTCTACTTCGGAGACGCGATCATTTCTGGCGACGAAGTAAGCGACTTGGGAGTTAATATTACTATAATTAAATTGCCTTCACTGTTTAGCTAGGTAACTACCTAGACACAATAATTGAGGTATTGTTACAGATGGGAATGCTCAATCCCAACTCAAACAGATGCCACCTAGGCCGGCCTGTATGCACTTCATGAAATATCCTAACCCCTCGCCAAAATTGAGCCCAAGTGAAGAAGCAACAAATGGAAGTGAGGTAAAGAGTGTGGAATACCCAGTATGTGATACTATGTTGCCTACGAGACGGAGATTCCACTCGTTAGTATCTGGCGGCCTTCTTCCCAACCCCGGTGGGCTGCGATCTCAGCCACCGTCATTCCGGAGTCGTCTCTGACATCAAGGTCGACGCCGGCCTTATCAATAAGAAGCCTAAGGATGTTCGCATCGCCATTCTCGATGGCTTGGATGTAGGCGTTGTGGCCGCGGTAGATCTTATTCGGGTCTGCCCCATGCTTCAGGAGCAATTCAATGATCTCGGTGTCAGCTCCGCGAGCCCGCCGTAGAGCCTTCACTATAGGGAGATGCTCGCCGGGCGCATTTACGTCAGCTCCAGCTTCCTCCTAGACAGATACGATAATTAGTCATATCAGTAAATCCATAAATACATTTGAAGGTATGAGATGAGGAAAGAGAATCGGCTTACAAGCAAGAAATGCACTATTTCCTTACGATCTTCGCGGATAGCCGTCGTTAGAGGAGAGAAAACACCTCCATTGCGGTCCTCTACGCTTACACCTGCCTTGAGGAGCAACTTGACGCTCTCTAGCTGGTTTGCCACGACAGCCATTTCCATTACACCTTTGAAGGCACGCGGTTCAGCCAATGCCGGTAGTAGGCGCTTCAGGATCGCGGGCTGGTGTACTGCCATGCATACGGGCCAATCTTCTCCTCTGACGTTGGGGTCGGCACCACGGGATAGGAGAAGATCCTGTTAGGCGTCGTCAGCAACTGTCAAGTGCTTGGGTTGATACCTAGGTAGGTGTGCTCACCACCAAGTCAGGACGGTTCTCGCGGATCGCCGTAGTCAGAGGCGTAGCACCGGTCTTGGGCGCCTTGTCGTTAGGCGATACCTTCCCTGTGTCTAAAAGCCAGTATAACGCCTCTACATTTTTGAACTGGACAGCAGTCTCGAGAATTCCCTTTGGCGTGTTCAGGTCAGCGCCTGCGGCTACGAGCGGCGCCAGATACTCCGTCCTGTAATGCGTTACGCACTTGAACGCGGGATATTCTGCGCTCGGCACATTCGGATCTACATAGTTGTTGAGTACGAAGTTAGAGAATTCCTAATGCGGTAGATACTTTTGCAGAGGACCATGAAGAAAGTTGTGGCCGACGTGAAAATCATGCAGGAAAAGCTCACCTGCGCCATTCGCGAGAAGAAGATCCAATATATCGCTTCTATTGTCACGGATAGATGAGCAGAGTGGCGTATAGATGCCGTCCTTCTTGGAATTTGGGTCGACTCCGGCCTTTAGCAGTACACGAACCGCTTCTATGTTGTTAATAGATGTCGCCAATTCCATAACCCCGGGGGCTTTCTTAGGGTCAGCGCCCCGTGCGAGGAGTAGTTCGAGAATGCGAGGTAGCCCTGCCGCAGGCCAAAGCTTCGAAAAGTTAGCATTCCATACGAAGTATAATAGGGAGGCGAGATAGGATAGAGAGCTTTATATACCATATGCTTCGGCCCAGGAAGGTTGGGATTGGCGCCGCGGTCTAGAAGGCTTGTTACAATTTCAATGCGATTCGTCTGAATGGCTTCGAAAAGGGGGCTATGACCTTCTCTGTTCTTCGCGTTCGCATCGGAACCGTAGTCAAGCAGCATATCAATAACCCTTTTCGTTCCCTTTCTTATTATGGCTGTCAATAACGCGGTATTTCCGTTTGTCATGATATGGTTAACATCGCCTCCGTAGGTGAGGAGAAAACGAACGAGCTCAGGTTTGTCTTCGGCGACGGATATGGCAAAGGGCGTCTCTGACTGCGGGCCAGCCGCAAGGTTAGGATCTGCTCCGTATCTGGAGTCGAATAATACCCGTTAGTGAATTGCATTTCTCAGATTGTGTAGGTGCCCTGTCCTCCTTTTTTCACTTACTTGAGTAGCATTGTGACGGCATCCCGAAAAGATTCTTCAACTGCTAAAATCAAAGGGGTTACATTGCGGTTATCTGGAGTATTGGGGTCGGCTCCGAAGAGTAGGAGAATGCGGACGATTTCTACGTCGTGACGCATAATTGCCCGGTTGAGGAGATGAGCCTCCGGGCTGCTCTCGGGAGAAACGCCTCGGTCCAGTAGCTGTTCGACTACCTGATGGTTTCCCGAATCCACAGCGGTAAGCAGAGCTTCCCTTAACGCTGGCGTATTTGCTCCGGCCGTATTCCGCGGGCCCCATCGAGGCATTATATGGGGTTCGGCCTTCAATCGAACGACTTCATACGGCTCGAACGAGTCCAACTCTTCGATAAGCGTATCCACCTCGGTGTGACCCCCCGAGTTCACCGTACTATGCGCAATTGATCGGTCCATAGTTTCAACTGTATAAACTACACGTTCTCGGGCACCACGAGAGGACGCCCCGCTGCGTACGGTACAATTTGATATCGAAGGTTCACGGTGTATTTCGGGGAGGAGATGCGGTCCTGGACTGTGTACCTCGCGCCCCCTTAGAGATGAATGATATGAATGATCCGTAACCGAACCTTTGCTGTTGGAATATGGTATGGGCGGCATAGGCCAGATAGGTGAAACTTCGTACACTTGGTTACTAGCCACCGTGGTGTTGCTGTGAGACTTCACTCCGGTAATGTTTGTCGTAGTCTTATTTCTGGACATGCGGTCTAGAGCAGCGGCAAGGCCCGTGTAGCCAATTCCGACGGACTCATCTACCTTGGCATCGCCAAGGGACCATTGAAATACGAGAGCGCTCATTCTTAGAGCCTCCCGGGTCTTAAGCAGATTGTTTCTCAGCTTTTCGACGTCGTTATCCGCGAACATCTTGCGCCATCCTTTTTGGATCTTCCCCATTGTGCCCTTCTTCTCATAGTCTAGGAGCCGACCTAGCACATGATCGAGTGTTTGAAAATCGGTATGAGCGGCTTTGAATTTCTTTTCAAGTTCCGCAATCATGTCATGCGGGAACGTCTGATTAGTTCTAGAAAATTCAGTCAATCCAGCTTCGAGCGACCACATTATTCGGCACGTCTCTAGGAAATCATGCGCTAGCTCGTAGAACTGATGACTTTGCTTCTCTACGGTTCCCACATACTCGAGCATGTGGATGGATATCTTGTTCCCGAGGACTGTAGTCTTATGGCATACGCCAACTACCGATTCGATAGAGAGGCCCATGACCGCGAGAAATCGACCTAGCCTGGTAAGCGTACCTAAGGTGATATGTCTGTTAACGATGAGGGTTGGACTTGGTATACGCCTGCAGTTTTGCTTCAAATAAGTGGTAGGTATGTTGGCAAGAAGGAAAGATCTGAAATTAGATTCAAAGGTTCTTGTTGGGTGATCACCAACCCAAGAGGCCTTTATCTGAAAAGCTACATAGTATTAGCAACCCCCATCTCAGCTCTGTGGGCCCATTAGACTTCATCGGAAATATGGAAAAGCATGAATCCTGTCTACGATGTTTCCACGTGGTATGTGGTTACTAATCTTGCTCTTGCGCCAGTTAATATCATCGACTAATACTATGTAGGCCGTCGATACAGGTTTAGCTACGCTTTACTATGTATGTGTCAAGGATCAGCCCTGTAGAGCTCTCCTTATAAATCTAATCTGACAAGCAGATCGAGATGATTCTGATAGTTTTGTGCTTGAAGTAGTGTGGAGTCTAGATGCAGGTACGAACGGACGTTCTAGTATCGCCCCCAGACTCGCAACACTCCACATCGTGTGCATGTGAAAATAATTTAGTATAAGGTTGAATACCTTACGTACCTCCTACTCATACTATATTTTATTATCATTCTTATGCCATAGCAGTAACGCCTCATATAGCGAATATCTAACTTACCTAGGTACTTCATAAGGTAGGTAAATAAGTTGCAATTAATGATACACTTAACTATGTTGACTCTATCAAGATGTAGGTACCTAGGTAGTTTCTGAGCCCCATTTACGTTGAAACCAAGCCATATGCAAAGTCAACTATAGAATATCTCTCAAGATTCAAGATTTAATGTAATAGTGAGGTTTGGTAATATAAGGGTAAAGAGTCTTATCTGTATGTAGATGTAGATCGAATCCAAGTAAAGGAAACCCTGTTTCAATGCTCTCAAGGTTTTATCACACTAAAATCTGCATCGGCTTCGAATCCGGCCCCAAACAACGAGGTGCTGGTCCCTTGGTGATTTAATAGTTACGGAAGTTTTGCCCAGGCTGGCGTAGCCTATCCATTTCCCTATAGTCTAAAGTCAAAGCGTCATTATATAATATCGTCGCAAGGACTCTTCAGCTAGCTACACTCGATTAGCTAGATTGAATTCAGAGTAGCATCGGACACCTTAGCTTCTAACAGGGATTTGCATTCTTCCTTCCTCATTTATATAGTACACTAGGGCTGCACCGAGACGGCGAGACCTAGGTGGTTTGAACTTACGCAAAGCACGCGCTTAAGAGTTTCACTTTGGGTCTCGACTATGCGGCCGCTTTTGCATAATATCACACCGCGTTGAGGAAAGATTGAATATATCTAAGCGCCGTAGAAATATTAGAGAATTTATTGCTTTCTATTACCTTCGGGACTTGAGGTTTGCGCTATTCTTGATTCAAAAGTTTTGCTCGCCTTCGTGATTGTACCTAGTACGATAGCGTCTAAAAGCGTCAAAATTTGGTCATTCTCCCCAGTGTCTTATACTTTTGTCTAGATACGTAAGGTACCAAGGTAGGTAACCTATAAAGACTGGCGCATGCCATTATTCGAAAGGGGAAGTCGCCCCAGGAAGACTCGGGAATGTTTCTTCGAAGCGGAACATGAATTGGAGTAGGGTATCTTCCCTTCCCCCGCGAGCCAGCGCAAAGTGTCCGAATGGTTGCCCAACTTCATTCAATCTGCCCAAAGTCACAGTCCCAATCGACCATCCAGCCCAGGCTGCGTAAGAGACCAATGTTGAATTGGATGGAGCTAGGATGATATCAAGACCCATTACCTTGCATCTTCTAAGGCGGTGTGCTGAAGCATAATGCAAAGTTCACGACGTCGATCCCCCGTCATGTCGTTATCACAGGGCTTAATTATTCCAGTTTGGGTTTTATAGGCTACATAAACAAAATGTTCAAATCGCACTCTTGGCTTATAACATAATAAGGAGTGGTAGGTAACATGGCAATGTTCCTCGTTCGACTTGATAACATCGGCTAGTGATTCCATGCCCGAGTTGTGTTCGAAGTTGGCTAGAAATTCCTTCAATTCCCAGGGAACTCATAATCTGGTGCTTATCAGTAAAATTGACTTGTCTTGAGAGTGTATGAAGAAGTGTTTCCGTATAAGCAACCATGCTAGGTTTTCAGCGCCAACGCATAGTGTTACCGTCACCAATATTATTCAGAGGGTATGTTATTTTGGTTCCTTTGCCTTTAAGAATGAGAGGAACGTTTTCATATGTAGATTTCTGTGCTCGAATTAGTAAGAGGTTTTTTTTTTTTTTTTTTTTTTTTTTGCTTAATCTAGGGTCTGCACGCAATGAGAAAAGGGGGTCGCAGGCGTGAGATGTACCATTTCTTCTCGGCGCCACTTCTCTGCGGCATGTGCTACACCCCAATAATTGGGACTATGTCGACACCAAGTCCTTCCCAGGATCCTAACGTTCGTGAGGCCATGCCATATGGTGTCGTTTCGGACGAAGCCTCTTTCTTTATAATGATCTTAGCGAGCAGAGCGAGATCGGTAGGCGTTCTAGCTAGAACACCAATAGTATCGAACGACTCGCTCAGTTCAAATACTCCTTCAATTGAAACTGAGCCTAGGGTAAGTTCCATTCCGTATAAGTCGCAGCAAGATGCAGGATAGACGGTTGGGCCAGCTGTCTCTGCTTCGATCGCTAAAGGGCAAAATCCAGTAGCAATGGTGCCCGCCGGACCAGAGGACGAACCCCCAGAAGTTTGTAGGCTGATTTACCAGAATTGTCCTTCGAGTTTATATGGATACTCACGGGCTGTTTCTCATCTTCTAGATTTGGCAATCTATGTGTGGAAAGTGTCTGGCCCATATACGCGCTCCAGCTGAGAGGAGTATCCTTCAATCTGAATAGTTAGTAGATGTTAGCTGAAGTTGTTCTCTGTGAAGCCTAGGGGAAGATGACAAACTTGAGACCAAGAAGCTCCCGTGACATATTAGAATATACCAGGTAAAAGGACTTGGCTTACGAATGCGCCCTGGATATTTGCCGTTAACTTGCCCTTTCCGAGGATGATCATGCCGCCATCGATAAGCTATAGGGACGGTGAGTTATTTGATCTAACCCTATTTTCTTAACCTATATCAAGCTATACCTGATTTACGAGCTGGGCGTTACCCTTTGCGCGCATTCTAGCGAAGCAAAGCGATCCTACAGTGTCGGTATTCCTAATTCGAGGCCAGTAACAATGCAATCTTATGCCACGCACGTATTAGAGTTATTAGGGCAGACTTCTTTCGAGACGTCTTGCTTATATACCTTGACAATAATGGATATTCCGTGTATAATGTTTCTTATCTTGTCATCCTTCCTCGCCGCGTCGAGACGGTTTGCCCTTTCTCAAACTAAACTGCGATCTAGAATAATAGATATAACCGCATTAAGACGCATTCCATTGAGTTGTGTCTCTCTCGATCTGATTCATGAACCCCTTAACAAGACGAACACTGGTGACTTCGCTAGCTTCTAGCTGCTGTGTAGTGTGGTAGCAGAAGCTGTTAATAGCCTGTGATGGTGTTGAGTTCTATGCGTGCTTACTCTAAAACTTGCCGTTTCTCTGTCGTGGCGTAAAGTTGTTAGAAGTAATTTATCTTCACCTGTCTCCTCACTTTACCTATCTGCCTACCCTGACCTCATATTGAAAAGAGACTCATAATTTGGTATCTTAACTCCGGCGGGGAACTTCCTTGTTGAGGATAGGTTATCTTACAACCACGTTCCCGGCGGAATCCGATAAGTTTGCGGCCTTGTGATATGCAGAGCTTTGCGGGGAGATCAGATAACCCGCTTTCCTTCAAAACATTCGGCATCGAACGGCTACCTAGCCTAAGTCCTGATAATTATTCCGTTGTGTTTGCATCCAAGATCGACCGACCCTTTCGGATTGGCAAGCCATCATTTACAGAATGGCGCAAACTTATCTCATGTGGGTTGGGGGTAAAGAAGAACCAGGCGAGGGGGAGTTGTAAGTTGGCATTAATTCGGCCAATTGCTAGCACAGAGTAATAGATGTTTTGTTGTTAATGAATGGGATAGATTACCAGTAGAAGACCCCGCGACTGGGGAAACCTTTGCATTGTAAGTTTTCCCATATTCCACAGCTATGCAATGTTATGAGTATACGTAACCTAATTGCGTTCTTCTATTTCTGACTAGTTGTCACACGGCATCGGCGTCAGATGTCGAGCGCACTGTCGGTCTCGCCCAGGAGGCTTTTAAATCAGGCATCTGGTCCAGGTCCTCGCGCCACCACCGCGCCGATATTTTAGACAAATCTGCAGCGCTTCTCACGGCGTCTCTGCCGAGTCTTATCGCGCTCGAAGTGCGTCAGACCGGCCGGGCGATCCGCGAGATGAACGCTCAGGTTCCGTCGTTAGTACGCTGGTTTAAGTACTATGCCTCGCTTCTGCGTGTGGAGGAGCAGCCTGTCTTACCGACAGCGGGAAAATTGCACAATTTTCTGCAACGCGTGCCGCTCGGTGTTGTGGTACAGATTACCCCTTTCAATCATCCCTTGCTTATTGCTGTGAAGAAGCTTGCGCCCGCACTGGCCGCTGGAAATAGCGTCATCGTGAAGCCGAGCGAATTAACACCATTATCGACATTGCTACTTGGCCGGATCCTGAAAGAGGCTGGGGTACCCGATGGTGTTTTTAACGTTTTACCTGGATACGGCGTCACCACCGGAAAGGCGCTCGTGCAGCATTCCCTAGTGAAGAAAGTAGACGTCACAGGAGGGACGGTGGCGGGGAAGGAGATCGGGAAAATCGTTGGAGGAAATCTAGCAAGATATACGGCAGAACTTGGTGGAAAGGCGCCTTTGGTCGTATTTGACACGGCAGATGTTCAAATGGCTGTGAATGGAATTACGTTCGGTAGTTTTATTGCCAGCGGACAAACCTGTATTGCAAGCACGAGGATTATTGTTGACAACAAAGTCTTGCCGCAGCTGCTAAAGAAGCTAAAGGCGAAGACGGAGTCGATCACACGGCGTATGGGTGCACCCAGCAACCCGGAATCAATGATGGGGCCGTTGATCTCGGCAAAGCAGCTCGACCGAGTTGAGGCGTTAGTAAACGACGCTGTAAACAGTGGCAAGGCGAAAGTGGTAATAGGAGGAGGGAGGATGCGTGGTACCAGCTCGCTAGATGGGACTGACTTCTCTAAAGGGTACTTCTATGAACCTACTATCCTTGTCTCTAAAGAGGGCGATGACATTATCGAGACTTGTATTTGGCGTGAGGAGGCCTTCGGTCCTGTAATTGTGGTCTTGGGGTTTGACACAGAAGATCAGGCTGTCAAACTAGCTAACCAATCTGAGTTCGGCCTCGGGGCCGGAATCTGGACCCAGAACCTGGCGCAAGCTTTCCGGGTCTCGGAGCAAATTGATGCCGGAATCACCTGGGTAAACACGCATCATCGGAATGACCCAAGTAGTCCATGGGGCGGTGCTAAGCCGTCGAGTGGTGTCGGAAGCGAGAATGGCACGGATGCTTATAATGCGTATACGCTGATTAAGAGCGTGATCATTAGTTATGCTTCAACTGAGGAGTCACTCGTGACGGATGATTGGTTTAGCGACGGGACGGGACCTGTTAGATACGGCTAGGGGTCGGGATAGATGATATTTGGGGTAGAATTTGGCATAACCCGTGTGTCGATTTCATAGTAGTGTTTTTTTTTTTTTTTTTTTTGATCACTTGGGTCCTTCACCCTTTACTATGCATGAATAATAAATAATAAACTCGGCTACAAATGTAATAACATCGTACGATACTGCACGCAGCATCTTTACTCCGCTTGGGTTGAAAATCTCAATAGGAGCGAAGCTATGTAAAAGGGGAAAAATGGTTTTTTTTTTCCTCAATCACTCATGCTCAAGAGAGAGCGATGTGGCTCATGAGTGGCACACTCAAAAGATGGCGGGCATTAGCATGTACTTAATACTTATCCCACTCCTTAGTGGATCTTACAACCGTACCAACTTCCGCTCGTTCTTGTAAACCGTTAATTCACCGTCTATTCACCATTTATTTATTTTTTTCATTAAAAAAAATTCCAACTTCTTGAACGTTGAATAACTTTGGCAAGCGTTCAAGAAGATCTCAGATATTCGAAGTGCTTTCAAACGTTTATATTTTTAAATTATTAAAATTTAATGAAGAATTTAATCTTTTAAACGTTTGAATTGACTTCGAACGTTTACGCGTTTACGAAAAGGGGTACAAAAGCCTCAACGGGAGCCACGGGAGCTAACGGGAAGGTATATTAGGTACGTATATACGTACAAACGAGCGTACAAACGCAATTAGAAGCAGTAGGATTCTGAGGCTATTGAAGATTCTACAATTCTACGATGCTACGATGTTACGATGCTACGTGATGAGGCTACGTGATGAGGCTACGGGGCTACGATGACTCCTGGGTCCTAGGTCCTGGCTACAGTGGCTTGGCTGGCTGGCTGGCTGGCTGGCTGAGGGTTGAAACTTAGAAGAAAAGAAAGAAGAATCGCTTTCAAAGGAGGGAGGGAGAGGCTTTTATATAGACGATTCCGAAGACTTAATCAGCTAGGCCTCTTGCCAGGCCTCTTGCTACCTACCTACCTAGGTACGTACGTCAAGACGTATTGGATCAAGGTAATAGGGACAACGGCAAGGAGATAAACGCCTGAACGTTCGAAAGCCTTTCGAACGTTTGAATCATTTAAATGATTAAAAATATCTAAAGTATTAATATATTTAAGTATTTCAACCCCTTTCAAACGTTTATTATTAAAAGCGTGTCAAACGCTACTTTTATATAAATATTTAAAATAATAAATATTAATAAATATTAACTGTAAAAAGACGGTTTATAATTACGAAACGGTTAACTGGTTCCAGCAGAAGTTGGTATGGAACCTTTACATTGCAGTGCAGTTATGTAATCGGGTAGGCTTCGTTCACTAACTAAAAAAACGTTACCAATACAACATCAATTTGTCCACATAACAACATCAAGAATAATTACAAAGATTCCATGGCAGTTAGTGATAACAGCGGAGTTAAAAGGTTTTAAGTTTCCGACGACGAAAGTAAGCAAGCAAGCGGAGCTCTCGGTTTCCGTGCGGATTTGTTCGGACACACTATTTAGAGGTTCATAAGTGGTACTGGAAACGCGAATAGGCGCGTTGGAACTGGCCAAGTTACAAATCAGATTTTAGGAAGTGAAGAAAGATGTAAACGCGACTTAAAATTGATCACCCATTGGGTACGGTACTTCATCTATCCGCATTTCACTTGGATCTGTTACTAAATTTCGAGAACGGACTCGGATGTTTTCCGTCCTGGAGAGATTAGATACCTCCTAGGCCGGATGTGTTAATTGTTAAGCTATACAATAACTTCCAGCGGAGTTATGGTCTTCGAATAAGTACTCATATAACCCTATTGCAGGGGTTAGTTATCTTGTGGGTAACTACAGTACATATACTACGAGGTAAGTGGCTAGGTACCCAGTTATCAAAACTCAGGAATAAGCCATAGCCTACCCGATACACGATGTCATTATATTAGGTGTAGAGAATAGACTAATTCCACATTTCACTTGTTCTATATTAGGTGCCCGAGCAGGTACCTAACTGTCAACAGCGTCAAAATAAGGACATAAAGTTGGGAATCCCCACATGTTTTAACAGCTCCTATGCGCTATCGCCGAGCTTTATGACGCTCGAGTCGACGGCGGAGCAACTACATTCCGATTATATGACTATCCCGGACCCGTGAGTTGTAGAAAAAGTAGGTAGAGGCTCGATCAATAATACGTATAGTCTGATAGTTGATGTATAAATACAGGCAGGCGCCTAACCCAAACATCACTTATTATTATTATCTTGTAACAAATAACACAGACCGTTCTACAGTTTCAAGACCTACTAATTTACCAATTGTTACATATTCTGAATCTACCTTAGGTAGCTGTTACCCTTAATTCGACTATGACCACCGAATCTCCGGTTCCGATTCCCGAGGCACCACATCTCCCAATCCTGGGATATGTGACAGGTGTTGACCCGGAGAACGCAGTCCGTTCCTTCACTAGATTCGCAGAAAACTACGGCGAGATCTTTCGAGCGCACGTACCAGGGGTTAGCTTAGTATGGGTCAGCACATATGCTCTACTCAACGAGTGTTGCGACGAAAAGAGATTTGGGAAGAAGATTAATGATGTACTAGCTCATCTCAGGAAAGGCTTAAACGGTACTGTCATGGCGAACACGTAGTCATAGGTTATACGTTACTAATATCCATTCAGATGGGTTGTTTACGGCAACGAGTGATGAACCGAACTGGGGCATTGCTCATCGCGTCCTGATGCCGGCTTTTGGACCCAAGGGTATCCGGGACATGTTCGACGAGATGAAAGACATAGCCTCTCAGCTTGCCCTAAAATGGGCCAGACATGGACCACACGCAAGGATTAACGCACCTGAAGATTTTACGCGACTCACTCTCGATACGATAGCTCTTTGCTCTATGGGATTCAGATTTAACAGTTTCTACTCCGAGAACCTACACCCCTTTGTCAACGCCATGACAGAATTTCTTCTTGAGAGCGGTCGTAGGGCGCAAAGGTTACCACTTCCTTCATTCGTCTATCGGACACGAGACAAAGCATACGAATCTCACATAGCTGTACTTGTCGATACCGCCCAAGCAGTCCTGAGTGAGCGCCTCGCAGACCCGGAGAACGATCGAAAAGACCTCCTCTCCGCTATGATTAAAGGGCGCGATTCGCTCACCGGGCAGAAGATGAGCGATGCGTCTATTATCGACAACTTGATTACATTCTTAGTTGCTGGCCATGAAACTACGTCGGGCATGTTATCATATGCTATGGTAAGCTTATCCTTAATCTATATTCGTCTCTCTTCCTTGTCTGTTTTCTCATACCTTCCGAGTACCTACTGCATGCTTGTACCGCGAATAAACTTGGTGAATGATTTACCTAATCTATCACCGAATCAAGCGAGATTTCTTTGCGATTGCTAGACAATTCCCTGGATTCCTTGCTAACATATTATGTCGCCTTTTATAGTATAGATTATTGAAAAACCCCGACGCTTACCGGAAAGTGCAAGAAGAAGTCGACCAAGTGTTAGGCAAAGGTCCTGTAACAGTACAGCACATGCAAAAGCTCCCATACATCACAGCAGTATGTCATATCTCCCTCCAGTCGTGTAATAGGCACCCCCTCGGGAACGTCGAGCTAACTGTAATAGGTTCTCCGAGAAACACTACGCTTGGATGCGCCCATACCAGTGTTTTCAGTTAGCCCCTTGGAAGACACTTTACTCGCAGGAAAGTACAAGGTTTACAAGGGAGAATTTATTCAATGTCTCCTTGGTAAAACGCAAACCGATCCAGCAGTCTTCGAGGACCCCACGGCTTTCAAACCGGAAAGGATGCTTGATGAAAACTTTAGCAAATTGCCAAAGAACGCGTGGAAGCCATTTGGTAATGGTGCCAGAGCTGTAAGAAACCCAGTTTCATTCCCTTTTCCATGTCCTGAAGACCATGTTTGATGTATGGAAGACCCTATACTAACCGACGAAAAACAATCTAGTGTATCGGTCGAGCATTCGCGATGCAGGAGGCAATTCTTACCATGGCCATCCTGTTCCAAAATTTCAATTTCGTCCTGGCTGATTCAGACTACGAGCTGAAAAACAAGCAGACCTTGACTATGAAGCCTGATAATTTCTTCATAAGGGCTATATTGCGCGACGGGTTAGATCCTGTCAAACTGGAGCACCGACTTTCCGGAACTGAACAAAATTTTAATAAGCCGAAAACACGCACGAACGGCTCAAACCACGAGCATGAGAGTCATGATCGGCAGCTGACTATCCTATACGGCTCTAATAGCGGCACATGCGAGTCAATAGCCCAGCGTTTGGCTTTTGATGCCGCATCCTACGGATATAGAGTTTCCACCCTAGATTGTATGGATGCTGCTATGGAAAAGCTTCCAGAAAATCAACCTATCATCATAATAACGGCGAGTTACGAAGGACAAGCTCCCGATAACGCGGCCAATTTCGTTCATTGGATCGAAAATATCAAAGACAAGTCAGCTCTGTGCGGATCATCTTACGCGGTTTTTGGATGTGGTCACCATGATTGGTCGCAGACATTCCACCGAATTCCTAAACTTGTAGATACAAGGCTAGAAGAAATCGGCGCGACGAGGATCACAGAGTTGGGCCTTGCGGACGCCGCCCAGGAGGATCCATTCGTTGCTTTTGATACCTGGGAAGATGTAAGTGCTTGCCAATTAAGACAGTTTGAAACCAGCATTGAAGTCTATCAAAGATAGGAGCTGTCTCGGCTCATTATTCTATACATTAGGTACCTAACCTACCTGTTATACTTACGCTAACGTGTCCAGGTGCTCTGGAAAGCCTTGGATAACTCAGGGACTGGCCAGGAATCGAATGTATTACTCAAAACGCAGCCCACATCACTGACGGTAGAGATATCTAATACACGACCGGCGATACTTAATCAGAGCGTGGAGGAAGGACGCGTACTCGCGACCAAGCTCCTTACAGCGGATGGCGAACCCGCGAAGAAGCACGTAGAAATACAGCTTCCCGCCGGCGTTAATTATGCACCCGGGGACTATCTATCCGTTTTGCCTATCAATCCCAAGGAAACGGTCCATAGAGCCATGCGTAGATTTGGATTGCCGGTAATGTGGCCAATTTCCTTTTTACCTATGATCATTGATACCTCTCATCCCCCGCCATATTTAATATCTAGTACCTCATTTTTTTTGAGCCTTTGACTAACTCGTCTTCATCACCTTGATAGTGGGATACAAGCATCAAAATCTCAGGTGCTGGCATAAGGCTACCTACTGACGAACCGGTCCCTGCTAATAGCATATTGAGCGACTTTGTCGAGCTCGCCCAGCCGGCCACCAAAAGGAATATTCTCGCACTGGCCGATAAAACAGAAAGTGAGGAGGACCGTCAAGCACTAAAGAAGCTGGCGACGGAAAGCTACGACGCAGAAGTGTTAGCAAAGCGAGCATCCATATTAGATTTGTTGGAAATGTTTCCTTCAGTCAACTTAAGTTTGGGATCTTTTCTAGCGATGCTACCGCCTATGCGTCTTCGCCAATAGTGAGTTTTCCTTACATCACTCCCCAAAAGCGCGTTCAAAGCATTAATAGGGAAAACAATAGTTCTATTTCCTCATCACCCTTGGAGGATCCCCTGAAGGCGTCTATCACTTTTTCTTTAGTTTCGGGACGCGCCAAATCTGGCCGGGGAAATTATATTGGTGTAACGAGCTCCTATCTGGCCAGCCTCGAAGTCAACGACAGGCTCCGAGTGTCGGTACGGCAGTCTCATATGGCATTCCATTTGCCAGACGCACCGGAAGAGACACCGCTGATTCTCATTGCAGCGGGAAGTGGCATAGCTCCGTTCCGCGGGTTTATTCAGCATCGCGCTGTAATGATCAGATCAGGTCGGAAGTTGGCACCAGCTGTGCTTTATCATGGCTGCCGGGAACCAGGCAAGGATGATATTTATTCAGAAGAGTTTGACGAGTGGGAGAAAGCTGGAGCCGTCACGATCAAGCGTGCCTTCAGTCGAACGCCAGAAAAGTCGGACGGATCCAAATACGTGCAAGATATCGTATGGGCAGACCGACTTCATTTTCTTCAGTTGTGGCGAGAGGGCGCACAGCTCTATATCTGTGGGTCACGAAAGGTCAGCCAGGGTATTGAAAAGGTTATTATAAAGATGCGACAAGAAGAATCGCAGCTTAATGGCGAGCATCTGAGTGACGAAGATGCGAAGAAATGGTGGGATGAGTTGAGGAATATTAGGTATGCTACCGATGTGTTCGACTAGAATGGCGTAACATTCTCACGGATCATCGCGGGGGTGTACTGAAAGGCTTCCGCAATGTCTTAAAATAGCACGAATCTCTCATATCATTAATACAAATACTCAACTCAATAAAGATATCCTAGATTGAAATAGCGCATGCATACATAGTCTCATATGTACCTAGTATACCATGGCCGATTCAAATTAAGGCGGCAGATGGGGGTAGTCTTGCGGCGACGACCGGAGAATCCTTCGTAAGCGCCTCCCAATTGTGAGCAACTAAAGCGGCTTCGCGGCTCTTCAGGACAGCATCAAGGGTCCGCGGCAGCATCTCAGCTTCGTAGGTGTCAATGGCTACCTCCTGATCTATTTCACACCTATGTATCTTCTTCAGTTGGTCTACTAGTAACGCTGCATCCAGAATCCCGTGGTTTGCTCCTTCGCCACGGTACATGGTCATAGCATGAGCGCTATCTCCGGCGAGTGTCACGCGCCCCTTGCGATTGTCCCATTTTCTAGGAGGATAGTCTGCTAGTTTGAAGGCAGTTGTGGGACTTAAATCGTCAGGAATATCCATTACGATGCTTCGGAGGGGTTCAGCGAAATCGTTGGCACGCTTCTTCATAAGTTTTATCCGCTCCTCGTGGGTATCTGGTATGGCATCTGAAAGTGAGTCTCTCACGATCCAAGAGATTATGACTTGCGCGTCGAAGGAACGTTGGCCGTCTGGTTCCTCAAAGCAATCCTATCATGCTGACTGTTAAAGAGCGAGTCAAAGTTAAGAATTGAAATGACTCACGTGTATACTATACCATAGGTAATTTCCAGTTTTCGGGTGAAGACCTTGGAAGAGTAGCGGGTCGAGCGCTCGAACTGAAGCTGCTTGTTCCGGACTGAAGTGGCGTATTACGCCTATAAGGCTCACTGGCAGAGGGTGTAGAGCGTAATCGTTAGGAAGAAGATGCTTGCGAACGTTGCTATTGCTTCCGTCGGCCCCTATTAAAATTGTCCCGTCCGCAAAAGTGCCATCTTCAAAATGCGCCCTAACCCCACCCTCGAATGTTTCCACCGATGCCAACTTTTTGCCTTCTTGGATATTGATTCCGCTTGCAAGTATGGATCTTAACCTCTTTCGGTTCAATCTAAGTCGAGTTTTTGAAGGCGGAATCTTATAGCGAATCTCGCTTAAGGATGTCGTCTGTTGTCAGTATGGAGCGTCGAGAAAGCATTGGAGGGAGGACTAACGCTGTTTCGCAATTGAAGAACAGAAAGTCACCTGCATCGTTGCTTAATGACCCGTCAACTGTGGCCTGTTACCGCTTGGTGATGAGAGACAATGTATACCACTCAGGTACCTAAGGTATGTACAATACCTAGGAGGAAGATTTACATACGTCGGAAACCCTACTCGCGACTCTTGAACCAACAGTTCTCTTTAGAGAGCTTAAACACCAGTGCAGTGTTAAGGCCCAACCCTGTCTAAGATTTCCTGTCAAGGTGCAAACAATCAGGAGCTTTTCGCTTTAGAAGACAGCGATTACTTACCCTCTGTCGACTTTTCGAAAACGGTGTAAGGTATGTTATTCTCGCGACATCCTTGAGCTATGGTGAGGCCAACGATTCCGCCGCCCACAATCAAAACATGCATCCCTGAAGGGTTTTTTTTTTTTTTTTTTTTTTTGCTTAGGTAGGTATGTCAGAAATAAATGGGATAATTATTCGAGAAGATCTTGGCGAGCTTCATCTATATAGCTACTATGCCATTACTCTGGTAGGTATTAGCTATACATTGGAAACCTGATCGCATAGAAGTGGGGAAATCGTGTTTGATTCAGTGAGGCACTGAATGAATAGCCTCTTTTTATCCAGTAGCCAGCAATTTAGGTACCTAGGTACCTACCTAACCTAGTAATAATATCATCATGTGCGAGGTTTGTTTCTGCAACGCAATATCGGACCTCTCTCCTACTCGCTAGCGAAAGCGTGTATTGCTGATGCTCGGTGCAATGACAGGATACGGATTGGAAAACCCCGCATATGTGAGGTGATAGTTCATAAAGCTCATATCCCCTTAGTATGTACGGCGGGTGAGCTGGTTGTCCTAAATGCGTTCGCCCTCCGGACAACAACAGAGAGGGTAGTTGTTTGCTAACTTTAGTGGGTAGTAACATATCATTATCACCTTGCAACAACGACGTTACGTCTGGAAGTTATCTGGACGGGAAAATTAAGGGGCACTTGTGCCACAATCTGTAAACATGTTCGATGAAGCTCAGACAATAAACTGGCTATATAGTAAGGAGTTGAACAAGTAAATTTATTTAGCAAGGGGTGATTGTTCTGCTGTAGGCATTTGGCTCCTTGAGTTACTTGTTTAGAAATGGTGTCTCGCGTTCATTGGACCAATTACGCACCTTAGGGATCTGACTTGGGTAGGTGGATTTGCCATAACTTGCAAGTTACCTACCTACTTAAGGTAGTAAGGTAGGAAAGCACCTAACCAGAAGGTACCTAGGTAATGAGATATACATAGATATCGTTGTTTTGAGGCTGTTACCTCTGTAGGTCGATCGGTGAACACTTCGTAGCTTTATAAACCCAAGAAGCGGGAAGAACCTACTTGTTTCTGGTGTTCGAGACAATTCGACTTTCTTTAAATTGAGACGATGGTGTATAGTACAAATGCACATAAAAGTCTGAGGAAAGCCATATTATCTGGCTTTGCGGCCTCTTTATATTTCGCGTCAATTTCACCAGTATCAGCAGCGGCCGTCAAAGGTTATCGGGACACAGCAGTATCTGTAAACGAGTGGGACCCCGTGCTCCGAGGAATTGAAGACGCAGAATGCGCCGACCTTGCGGTAATTTTCGCTCGCGGCACCTTTGACAAAGGGTATGGCAACCTGGTATCCGACGTAGTTCACGAAGTCTCCGCTAACACATTTAACTAGAAATCTAGGGCCCTGGGTTGGTGGTCCGTTCCGCGATGCTTTGGTTAGCAGGTCGGCAGACATCAAGCTAGCGATCCAAGGTGTCGACGTAGATAGTTATCCAGCAGATCTTGCCGGTTACGTTGAAGAAGGAGGGTCAGGCAGTTGCGGTGCAAGTATCGGAGAGAGCGTGCAGACTTACGTCTCTCATTGCCCAGACGCGAAGGTCGCTATTTGGGGATGGAGGTAAGTCAAGCTAATTAGATTCAGTCTCATCAAGTTTCCAAGGCTGATGTGTTTGATTTTAAAAATAAATAGCCAAGGAGCCCTGTGCGCACACAAGGCGATGGGTGAACTGGGCGATGCGGCTACGAATGTCATCGCTTTGGGTGTTTTCGGCGACCCGGTCGGCGTTTGGCAGGATAGCGTAGATTATCCGGCGATACCAGAAGGTGTCAATTTTCTATCGTACTGCGAGAAGACAACTCCAGATCCTCTATGCGCCAACCCGACGGAAGACTTCCCGCATACCCCTAAAGCATTTATCGACAGACTCAAGGATATCTGGGAGGAGGTAGATACGACGCACATGAATGACGCCCAGAAAGGAGCAGTCGGAGAGCTCTTGATTGAACTTCCCAAACAAGCCGTCAAAGAACTTGGCCAACTGGCGACGGACATCGCAGGGGGTCACCTTCGACGATGGATGCTGAGTCCGCAACACTTTTGGTATGGCATTGACGGGAAGGTTGAGACAGCTGCAGATGATCTTCTTCGTGTATATAATAGTCAAAAATAGTTTGGGATTTAGAGGATATAAAAGAAGTATCTAAGGTATTTAGATTTATATAATTAGACCCTTTTTTATGACACCTCGGGCTACTACCTGGATGACCTAATGGTAAGGCAAGTTTTAGGTAAACCTTGGGCAGGTCGGGGTAGTGGCTGGAGGCGTTTAGGTAGCTTCAGGTAGTACCTACTACCTAAGCTGCTAAGGTACCTGATAGATACCTGTCTTATCGATAGCCGTAACTCACGTCACTTTGGTTCCGCAAGCTGACAAGTACAAAGTAAGCATCAATTCCTCTCCACATGAATTCCAATATTGAACTTCGATTAACTCTCCGTCAGCTTCACAACACCCTCAATTGACGCCGCGATCAAACCAACTCTTCACGGTGGCCTTAGGTGACATTCCGCGATGAAGGCCGTGATCGCCGTCCCTGCGACGCTCGCCCTCGTTTATCGGGCTTATTCTCACAATTCCCTAACACCACTTGGTATTGTAACCGCTGCGTTGACTGCTGCTGCCCATGCCGTTCACCCCTGGAATCTACCCTTCGTTCTCCTCTGCGTCTTTTTCCTAGCCGGTACTCGTGTCACCAAGATAAAAGCAAATGTCAAAGCAGGCCTTACGCTCCACTCCCAGGGGAGTACCGGAGGCGAAGGCCCAAGAACACACGTTCAAGTGCTTGCGAACTCTCTGATGGGCTCTATTCTAACCCTTTTGCACGCTTACCAGCTAAGTGCACGGAGAGATGCGGCAGTTATCAATAAGGAGGTTCCCGATGGCTCGTTCTGTTATAGATGGGGTGGCGATCTACTAGTCCTTGGTGTGATCGCCAATTATGCCGCCGTTTGCGCTGATACTTTCTCCTCCGAGCTCGGCATATTATCCCGCACCCCCCCGAGATTGATTACTTCTTTTTCCCTGCGTAGGGTGCCTCCAGGTACAAACGGAGGCGTTACGTTATGGGGATTGTTCGCAGGCTTCTTGGGATCTGTGATCATCGTCACTAGCGCTTTGTTGTTTCTTCCGTTTTGTGGCGAGGATACCAAGGGTAACGTTGGCGGCGGCAAGAGCTGGACTACTGGCCAGAAAGTTACGCTTGCATGTGCATTGAGCTTATGGGGTGCGTTAGGTAGTCTGCTGGACAGTTTACTTGGAGGCTGGTTCCAGAGAAGCGTCCGAGACGTGCGCTCAGGAAAAATTGTCGAGGGAGAAGGGGGCTCTCGCGTATTAACGTCTCTGTCAGGCACTGAACCTTATAAGCGCCAGGATATGAAAGTGAACGCTAGTACTGCCACAAAAGCTAGTATACTCCATGGAGAAGGAGAGAATGCTGTCGAGAGCCGAACGGATCCATCCCAAGTTGTTGTGGGCGACTCTTCCAAGGATCCCTACGATCCGAAAGATAAGCATCGAATTTCTCATTTTGGCGATCGGAAGCCTACGCGTGTGACGGAGAGCGGCTTTGACTTACTAGACAATAATGATGTCAATTTCCTAATGGCCTTTACAATGAGCGTCGGCGCTGTTGTTATCGCTGGTTGGTATTGGCATGTACCTCTGAGGGATATTCTGAAAGTCTGAATTCGGTACAAAGGAAGACGAGAGATATAGGAACTAGATGGCAATTGACCATGGCTCATGATACTCTACGTTTGTCTGTTTAATCAACCCCTCTTGTTCGTTAGCCTCTTAGCATAACTACGACGGCGCTATGCGGTTTGTCCATATCATGACAATACCATAAAGGTCTCTTATAACCTTAGATAGTTCGGCGTCCCTAACCTACTTGTTGAATCCCGGCCTTCCACGGCCTTGAAGCCTTTCGATATCGCACACAGAATTGTCGCCAATTACGATATCGTTGAAGATGACGGGATTGGCATAGAGAACAGGGTTAACAAATCCCGCAGTCGACTTCCCTGCTGCAAGTCTATCCTCATTGATGCGATTGAACATGGCATCAGCCAAAGGAGTAACGGCTCAGGCGCCGTCGTTGATACTGGGCTCACCTAATACGGCCACAGCAACATTTCTATCGAGGGCTGCGATGTCGGAAAACCCACGACCGGAGCTGTTGTACATGTATGCGCGGCCTGGGTCATGCTCGGTGAAATGGGGAGAAACAGCTGATTATTGATATGCTGGCGTCGGGAAAAACTACGAGAATCCACCAGATGAGGTCTAATTAGGAGCTTTAGCTACTGTCTCGTTCCCATCTGGTACACAAATATAACAAAAGTGTGCGTGCATCCCCCATTTTAGGTAGCCAGTGACACGACGCGACGTCAAGATCCAGGGCAGGCTGACTAAACATTCGGATCATCTTCATTGTAAATGCCAGACGGCTTGGTTGATGCTTACGTTCAGGGGTCGAGTTCCCTGGGGTATGTGAGTCGCATAGATCTTAATGAAGACGCTGACATTTTCCCCCTAATAGTTGTTACAACGTCATTGGCGGATAATTCTGTACAAAACCAGCTTTGCAATCTGCGTTCAACGGACATTCTCTTCTAAATCGGGGATCAGCCGGAAGTCATCTGACAATCGTACACCATGCTCAGAATTGAGAGTGATAATCTCTAAGCAGTTTATTGACCGAGGGATATCTTCGTTGATAATATCCATGTTTTTGTTACCTAAAGTTGCCAAGGCGATCCTCAGCCCGCCTAAATGTTAGCCAGGGTGGACTCGGTAGGTTAATACATATCAGATCAGATTAGATTAGATCTTAGTTGAATTGTCAACGACCAGCTCAACAGGTACTGTATTAAAATATTACGTACTGATATACGTATTCTTGACTCCTTTGCGGGCCTAGCAAAGTAGACTTCCATCAAATCGTTATCACGTATGGTTGCTTTGAAACTACCTACCTAGTTCATCACGAAGATGCTTCTCTTCAATTCACGGTCAAGGAGCTACCCACCTTGGTATTAAACCCCACTCGGCTGCTACGTCGGTATCCCATCGTCTCCATTTGAATCTCAATTGGGGCCAGCGAGGGTTCTAAAAGACGCGCGGCTCATTATAGCCATAGCAGCATCGTTAAGGATACGGCATTAGGAGGTAGGTTAGGTACTTACCTATAGGTATATTAGGCAGGATCATCCTCCGGGAATTTCGCTTTTAGTATGAATTCATTTTCATCAGCTAAGCACCTCCCCTTAGCCAGCTCCTTTAACGCGTCGTATCTAATCACGCGCCTAATGATTTCCAGCCGCAGAATATTAGGCTTGAGTGCCTTAACAGGTGCTGCGACAGCTGCGTCGCTGTCCGACTACTGTACACCCGCTTATGCTGCAAGCGCGTTGCCAGTTCAGAACCTCGGCCTTGGTGTCACTATCGACGCCTCGTCGGTGTCAGCGATTCTCACAACTAACAAATCAGTTAGCTCCGATTGGTTCGAGGGTGCCGTCATCGACTACTGCAATATCACGTTTGCTTATTCTCACGATGGGATAGGTAATGATATTGTTCACGTGTCATATCTGGTTCCGCCACCAGATAAGTTCCTGAGCCGATATGTCTCCACCGGAGGAGGCGGATTGGCTATTAATTCCGGGCTGTCGTTCAGTCCCGTCGGCGTCATCTCCGGTGCCGTATCCGGCATGACGGATGGAGGATTTGGGAACTTCAACACCCAATACGACAAAGTATTCCTCTTGGCAAATCATACGGTCAATTGGCAGGCAACGTACATGTTTGGATATCAGGCCCACCACGAGCTAGCTACACTTGGAAAGCAGTTGACAAGAAACTTCTTCAACGTATCCGATAGCCAAAAGATTTACTCCTACTATCAAGGGTGTTCCGAAGGTGGCCGTGAGGGGTGGAGTCAAATCCAACGTTTTGCCGAACAATTTGACGGGCTTGTCACTGGTGCACCTGCATTCCGCTTCAGTCATCTGCAAACGAATCATTTATCAGGCGGTGTCATAGAAAATTCTATCGGTTACTTCCCGCCTCCTTGCGAGCTCGAGAAAATCGTCAACTTAACGATCGCTGCTTGCGATGGCTTGGATGGTAAGGTAGACGGGGTCGTTGCGAGATCAGACCTCTGCAAGTTGAGCTTCGACTACAATTCAACCATAGGCCAGCCGTATTACTGCCCGGCATCTAACAGTGGGCTCCCGGGAGCTTCCTCTTCCGTGCGTCGGCGTCAGTTTCCGGGACTCAGCCCAACGCCTGAACAGAATGGTACCATTACCGCCGAAGGCGCAGCAGTCGCTTCTGCATTCACAAATGGCCTAATAGACTCCAAGGGGAAGCGAATATACATCAATCCTCAACCCGGCTCTTCCTTCGCAGACGCCACAAACCAGTTCAATGACGAGACGGGCAAATGGGAACCCATTCTCTCGGGCCTGGGACCGCAGTGGATAACCCGATATCTCAACCTCGAACAGAAAGACTCACTTGATAGCTTCGAGAATATTACCGCAGATACGCTACGAGATTGGATGGCGCTCGGTATGCACAAGTACCAAGACTCGCTCCAAACGACTTGGCCAGACCTCAACCCATTCAAGACGGCCGGGGGTAAAGTCATCCTCGTCCACGGGGAGGCAGATTCTGCAATCCCTGCCGCATCTTCAATTCACTATTACGATTCTGTCCGAACTACGATGTACGAAGATCTCAGTTACGACGAGAGCATAGCTGCCATGGACGAGTTTTATCGCCTCTATCTCGTCCCCGGCGGATCTCATTGTGGGAGTAACCGAGACCAGCCAGGCGGTGGTTGGCCCGCAACTACGCTCCAGGCAGTCATCAAATGGGCCGAGGATGGAGTCGCGCCTGAGACGCTCGATAACGTGGGCGATATCAACACCTTGTGTAAATGGCCTCTCCGTCCATTATGGTCAAATAACGGGACTCAATTCGATTGTGTATATGATTCTAAGTCGACAGAATCATGGACTTATACATTTGATGCCTTCAAATACCCAGTCTATTAGACTGTAATAGGTTGTCTAATGTCCATTAATTACTAAATCTACTGGAATCCTCACTTCGGTACATATGTCTATTAGCCACCCATGTACTTGCTATGCCGCAGAGAACCAATACGGATGTGATAGGTAGTATTAAATGAATGTACTCTACCCCCCTAAGTCGTAAATCGTACAGGTATTACTTGTGTCTGCAACACCACATACCCATCCTTTTATACCTCTATGTACCCTAGATAGTTATGATAGCCTGGAAAAAAGGCGGTGATCGGAGTGTTCCTCCTCTAGAAAATGTCCACGCCTGCATGAACCACTCTAACGGGCGATGCAAGCCCGAATGATTCCAACCACATACCAAAACACTACCCCTACTCTAATAGTTAACCATGAAACTCACATCAACCTAATACTTCTAGGCTTGTGACGGAGATGTGCCCTTGTTTGCCTCGGCTAATGACCCTACTGGGATGAAACCAGTTATAGGCAAATGAGACAAATACCATTGGGAGCGCATCCAAGCAGTACAAATAAGCTTCCTTCGACATCAGCTCGCCATCGGAACCCATAATGTACTCTATTACACGATACATGGATCGAATCATGATCAGAGTACTAGAGAGGTATAAGATAAGAACGAGCTTCCTCCACGGTGTCGGTAGCGCTAGAGAGACTCGAGTAGGATTTTTCGAAATACGTCGGTCGAATATAAATGTAACTACCATGAAAAAGCCGAAGAAGAGTATCTGAATGCAGAGACCACCAATGATGATGTTTTCGCCCCGACGAACGGCATCCAAAGTTTTCGCTTGCGTTAAAAGACCGCCACCTAGACACAAGGACGTAAGTACACAAACGGGCCTCGAATAACTATGTAGGATATTTACCTCCGCCTTGAGCAAAAAAGGATAAAACGTCACCAAGAACGAAAACCTTTGTTAACCATCGTGGCTTAATGATCGAATAGGAATTGGCTTCTAGGAGAACAATTAAGCGTCCTAGAATCATGTATATGGAAGCCGCGAAGAGAGTAGGTCCTAGAAGGAGGAGGGTCGACTGGATGATATAAGGATTCTTAGTGAAGTTGGGATATTCCGGTGACGACATTGCTCTTCCGACGTAGCCAACCGCCTCGACTATGTAAAGATTAGTTATCGTGAAAAACTAACTTAGACACGCAGGTGTAGAATCATTAACCGAAGGTAAAATGTGGAATACTTACAGAGACACCCGATTACGAATGGAATGAAATACCATGTTCTTTTCCGGAATAGCAGTATTATATGCCAAATAGCTGAGATGGTGAACAGAAGAATGAATATAATCGCGGCAGCCATAGAAGGCTTGTACCGATAGAATACGTAAGATGGCACTTCGTTAGCCATATTTTAAATCGTTAATCTTCGTGTCTTTGAGGGCGAGGGCTTTCGATACAGTAACTGTCAATATGATTCTTTTATTCGGCATCAGCAAGTGAAGAAATCTTTCCTGCAGACAATACATATCCCGTAAAAACTTCAAGCGGCGAGCACACTCTTATATTCCCAACAATCGATATCTTCTCATCGGACGAAATGCATAGCCTCCTAAATCTAAGACCGCCTAATAGGGGAAGGGAACCCAATCAGCGTAACTAAAATTTGGGATACATCTTTTTTTGGACGTTCAAGATACGAATTACTACGCGTACTCGCATACTCGCACTTATGCGGCTTAGAGTACCGCCACGTTTTAAGCATGTTCGCATTCTCGTACTTTAGGCAACGAGATTCTACTAGGCGCAGATGTCACCTAAACGTTCTGGAAGGGCTAACAAATATCTCTATCACTCTACCGGCACGATCTGTCTGAAACCAGGTGCAGATCTCCATCCACGTCCATATTCGTATGAAATACGTAATTGCCATCACGATGTTTACAGATACCCGACTGCGTACCGTATGGGTGTAGATTATCTAGAGAAGGAATCAGTACATAGGTTATCCACCTCATTATCCGCGCTCTTGTCTTATATGGTCATGTTTCTTAGCATAGGACGTCTCATACTTGAGATAGCAAATCAAATAGATTACGCAGTCTCAGGGATTGCTGGCTCTCATAATTCACACTATCAACAACTTTTTTTTGGGTACCTACTAGGTATTCCACAGTCATGCTAACGTCTAGCTTAGCGTTTCAAGTTTCACTTTTTTTCGTATCTTGTATGCATTCGTACCCACCACCAAGTCGTCTCGCATTAAAGTACGAGTAATGCGAGAAGCCCCCACCTATGTCGTATCTTGACGCGAACGTTAGTTATCTTAAGTGCGAGAAGAAGGGCAAGGCAATATTATTGGTCCAAGCTTATTCAAAGAAAAAGATTTTTTCCCCCACAAACAACAGAGCATGAGAGCCACGTACGCGGCTAATCAGTGGCACACTCACACTTTCTCGAAATCCCACCATATTGTCAACTATTATTGTTGTGTCCCATTATTAGAGATGACCTCTCAACCCTTCTCTCTTGTTACCTTTGGGTTCAATCATAGGTAAACCCGTCGAGGTATTAGGTATGAGATACTAGATTTTAGGTACTTTTTGCATGTAAATGAGCCTTGGGGATATTTAAGCAATGCCTGCCCAACTCTTCTAGCTACATGTAGTTAACGTTAACCATTCTCGATAGTTTAGCACCCTGCGCTTGCTAGACCTATCAATGAATCAAGTGATATTTTGGGTATCGAGAGCTTTAGAGAAAGCATAATCAGCAAGAGAAGGATATCCAAATTTCAAAATAGGAATGGTATTTTTCTTTGGTTCAACTCTTTTGAGGCGCACATTGGGATGGGACTAGGTGTTTAGAGTTCTGTTGAGACTTGTTATGCAACACCTTTGATGACCCCAAAGGAGTTTTAAGGCTGATAAGACATTCATGTATCATATTTATTATTTCCTTATAATAGTAAATAATGTTTACGTCTTAGAATAGGTATCGAATAGCGTTGAAACCAACGGTCCTATATACTCCTAGCGTTATGCTACATATAAAATCATTTTAGATAGCTTCAGGGATGTTTCATACGAAATGATTTTTTGCTGCGTCTTCGGGTTGTTGGCAGAGTTAGACTTAATACTACCTACCTCCTAAGGGAGTAAAGACCGACTTCCGTAATGTTACCATCTCGAAGCAGCATTGTCACTCTATGATACCTTTATCAATACAACTTACAAGGTTGGTCTATGAATCTTACCCTATAGATTATTAATTAAGCTCAATTGCTTGCATAGAAACATCTTTTATGCACTCAATAATGAAAAGGCTATTGAGGCTGAAAGTCGACATTGGTTATGTACCTCTCAGCCCTCTCAAGAATCTCCCGAATCCATAAATATAGATTTATGCGGGGAACCCCTGAAAGATGAAGACAACCTTGGAAGACTTTCAATTGCAACAACATCTCTAGTATTAGCTACGGGAAGAAATTCTATATGTAAAAGATGGAATTGAATAAATTATCTCCAAAATGAACCCGGCCTCTCAATTTTCTGAATTCTATTCGTAAAGATATCGCGGAGTGACAAAGCCGCTGAATGAACGTTTTTGGTGGGAATTTCGACCCCACTAACTGCCGTTTTGCGACATCATACATTTCAGCCGCAAACTTGGTTAATGGCATCTTCCCTGCAGCTTCTCCCACCATGTTGCCAGCATTGGGACTGGATATAGTTGATTGTTGAGAATATGCTGTAGAGACAATTCTCATAAGCGGATGAGCCGACACACTTGGGATTGCACTTGGGACAAGCATCGGCATAGGTATCAGCTTGCTTTTTGCAGACTGATAAATCCGGGGGCCCTGTAGGTGTGGGGATATCGGTGCTAGCTGGAGAAGACGTCTAGAATAATTAGAAGATTGCAAGAGAAAAGTTTACACATGTTGAATCATAGGTACCTGAGCGAGCGCCACAGCAGGCAATGCTAGAACAACGATTGATGCGAACTTCATGGTGAAAACGTTATCGAAACTTCTCCCCGAAGAACGACTCGTCGGATTAATGCGATTATATTTTAGAGTAAAGAGTGATAGTTTTTACATTTAGCTACAAGAAGAAACGAAATATATCAACTTATTTATACTTCATCTTCACCCTGCTCTTTGAGTTACTCACTCTAGTCCAAGCTGATTTAACGTATCTGAGTGGTTGTGAGGGATTGATGTTTAGATGTGCTCCATAATTGAATCTTACGGTGAAGAAGAGAACACACGGTTATCATTGCCGAGAACCTGCCTAGAAAGTCTGCGGTACGAATGGATTTCTCTTTCGAGGCGTAACACTCGCAGGTTTTATTCTTGAGAGTTCAACTCCACTTCTCCTGGCATGTATGATGGCCAACCACGCTGAATTAATTGATCAGAATGAGGACATATAATACCCAACTGCAGCAAAGAAAAAAATAGAGAGAGAGAGAGAGCAGAGGCTTAGATGTAAAATTGTTAGTAATAGAGATAAGTAATAGCGGGTGGGTTGTACACTAAATATCGTCAAGCAAGGATCGATGCGCATTGAGGTGTAAACATGACATGATAAAGAAGATGGCATCCCTGTGCCTTCGATTAGGGGGATAGCTCCTGCCTAAATAAATAAATATATTTCTCTACGCTCTATGAAGCTGTACGCTCAATAGACTCTCCAGGATATCGTGCGCTCCAGTCAGCATTGGCGCAGCAGTATTGAGAGGCCAACAAAAGCTGCGAGCACCGGTAGACTAAACTAAGGAACCCCTCAATGGAAAAATCGCAATACCCGCTCATATAACTTGAACCCCCTGAGCTATTTTACAGCCTTTTACATACCGGGGAGAGAGGTGAGCCCTACGGGGAATAGCGTTAGCCAAAATGCCTTCGGACGAGAGGCTCACACGAGATGACTTACATCCGTCAATGTCTTCGTTGACAGTACTCTTGACCTTGCATGCATTCATCTGCTGCACGCTCTGGGAAGCCAAAGGTCTACCATTCTCGCAAGCTTGGAACATGCAAGACGAATCCATGGCGCGCTGGAGCGCGTCGCCCTTCCAGCCGAACACGTAGTCCGCGTGAGTACCGTATCCCTCGTTGTCGCCATAGCTCAGCGTGAAAGGCTGAGAACCGTCGCTAGGCCACATGTTATTGAACTGAGTCGTATCCCATAAGGTCTCATAAGCTACCTGGGGTACTCGGATCGGGTGACTGCTGGGGCAAGGTCCAGAGTTTTGGAAGGCATCCTTCACGGTGTTATACATGTGGGATTGGTGATCCGGGCTGTCCAGGTTCTTGCCATCCCAGCAGCTACATTCCATACGGTTAGCATAAAAAAGATAATACAAAGCGGGATTTACTAACGCGGGGAAGTGGTGGACTGTCATGATACCACCCGCACAAGGCTTTGTGGGGAAGTCATCGAGCTCGGGAAATCTGGTTCCCTTGTTTTGGAGACAGACGAATTTAAGACCAGGTCCGTACTTTGAAGTCGCGGTAGGAGTGCCCACGGTCATACGGAAACCCTTTGTCGGTTAGCCTCTCACAGCGACTAGACGCCGTCGCATTCCGACTTACCGGCTTGAAGGCTGTGATCTTCTGGTTGCCGTTGGAATAGAAGTCCTGCTGCGTGTAGTAAATTGTCATTCCTCCGTTGATACCGTCAGGCAACGCGGTGTTCTGCATAATCTTTTGGCAGAGAGTTAAGTTAGTTAAGCGTACGGCGAAGTCAGGGGTTAAGTTCGTACAGGAACGCGTTTGTATGTGCCGTTAGGGTGTTTGAAGAACATGACGGCAGTCCAATAATTAGAGAAGTCTTCGGAGAAAGTGCACGTCGTACAAGTTCCCCTATCCCCGATGTCGTCTCCCATACTAGCGTTGAAGGCATTTCCACCAACAATCTGGTGAAGATGGGCCGATGGAACCTTGCCAGGCTCGACGAGGGGATCCAGACGTTGGATGCTCACGGTCGAGCATCCGAATCGAAGTGCAGCCTGAGAAGGCGCGACGAGCGCTAGAGTGAGAGGTAGCCACTTCATCTTCGCAGTTGGTTGTAGGGTTAGAGATGTGTTTCCGCGACGACAAAACGTTTACCACGAGTGCGCGACGAGGTGCTTGATATCCGTCCATATGTACTAGCATCAAAGCCAGACACTTCTCTGGCGTCGAGATTTGCCGACAGCCGGATACCGAGGAAAGGTCTAGAAATAGATTGACCGATCGTCATTCTTTAATAGGTTTCTGCTATTTTACCGTCTTGTTTAATTTTCAATTTAGGCGAGTTCCAAAAGGTCCAACTCGGGAGATGCGTCCCCGCATCTTTCATATCGGGTGAAGCGTAGCATCATCTCATTATCGAATCAAATATCAAGGAACTCGATGGCCAAGACAACAATTCAGGGCTGTGACCCAAGCCGACTCAAGAAATTATGAATTGGGCTCGGTCTTGAATCTGGCATAGGGCGTTAGCCGGGTACGATATATGCGTCACCACAACATTATCTATCTAGCTAGGTATCTGACGAAGCCAAAAAGGTAGAGGCATCGGGCGATACTGTTACAGATCGAGCCAAGAACGATGCCAGCGGCGTAGAGTCTATGCGACGAGGTATAATAGTAGGGCCGAAGGCAGTATGTGGGTGGTAGCCTTACAGTTCACCGGGTTAAATCTGCCGGACTCGGCAATCATGGTAGCACGGTTGTTACGCCTCACGCGGGCTTCGAGTATAATTTAACTTTGAGGCTTGGCTAGAGTTTGGGCCGAGAGTATGGAGATAATTCCAAATTTTGGCTTCAGCAAATAAGTTTGCAATTTCTTTTTCTCGAAATAGATGGAAGACCTGATAAGGACTGACATATACCTTAGGTATTCAATCGATTACTTGTCCTTGAATTTGTATAACGTGTAATATCGAAGATACCTAAATACCTACTTACCTGGGTAAGGTGACGTTGGTTCTAGGTAGAAAGATTTGCCGTCAGACGCGCAAACGATGGGTATCGGGAATTATAGCGGATGATCGACACTATACCCCGCTACGATCTGGTAAACTTTATCCGCCAATAGGTAACATGTACCTAACCTAAGGTACAATACCTTACCTACCTATTTAGCATTAGGCAGCACCCTACTATGCGCTAGCTTAGGTACTATGTAGGCTGCTAAATTTTTAGAAAGCACAACATATCAACAAACATACCGTCCATCATATTTCTAATGTCAGACATTTTCCTGAGACAAAAGGGAAGGTAATGCATCTTCGCTTCCAGATTTTGACCCTACTACCTCGGAGAAAAAATGGCAAGGCGACCAATTATTCTTTAGCATTCACACAAATATGCAAGCCCTACGTCCATAGGTCCATAGCGCAGCGTCTTGTTAGTGTTTGTTATTTTGGTGCTATCTCGTTTCTTAGGAGGAAAATATGAGGTACCTAACCTAAGCTAACATACAACCAAGAATCACCTAGCTTTATACGCCGTCGCTCCCACTATATTCAATTTCTCCACATCCCGATTGCACCCATAGGCCCTGTCCGGGAAATACATTCGATTGGGTTTGGTATGTGAACCCAAAATCGCACGCTGGTCCTCCACTCGGGGCTCCGACGTAATATAGCCCACAGAACCCCGATATTCCCGCCATCATGCCGACGCACCCTTCATTGTCCTGGCAGAGCTGACAACAAGCCGCCGGTTCTTCGTACTTTTCTTCCGGGATATATATCACCGAGATATTCTTCGCATACTCTCCGGACACCAACCCGAACTCTCCAATACCCGAAATGACGTTCGTTGGCGCACATTTAGCAGCAAAGGTTGTGGTTGTTGTTGCCTCACATCCTGTACTAGTCGTAGCAATGCTCGTGGCGACATGGTACGATGTTATTGTACTTGTGACGGTCGTACCATACGTTGTAAAGGTGTAGTACGCTGCGGCCTTCGTGACGGTTGTCGTGGGAGCTGTTACCGTGCTAGTAGGTGTAAATGTCACAGTTGTCACCCCGGACGTCGTCGTCGGGATCAGAGACGTAAACCACGTTACACCTGTCTTGCATATGACCTGCGAAGGATACGAAGCTGGTGCAGTAGTCACTTGGCCCGAGACTGGATCATAACTGCCTCTATACTCTGTTACAGTTGACGGAGTTATACCGTTCGTGCAGACAGTACTAGGCCATGTAGCTGTTGCAACTGTCGGTTGCGCTGTATTCCATAGTGTCGTCGTTGGCACCGTTATGGTTGAGATGCTCCAGGTCAAAAATGTTTGAGTGAGTACTGTGGTAGTAACAGCATCAACCGTAACCTTGGACGTCGAAGGAACCGTTACTTCTTTGCCTGTGAGGATAGACGAGACGGTGCTGATAGTCGTAGAGGTAGGAAGAGACTTAGGTACCGTGCCACCTGTACCCCAGACCGTCGAGCATTGGCTTTCAGTCTTGAAAGAATATTCCGTGCCTGTGGAGGCCTGGGCCAATGTGCCGCATATGGCAATAGTAGAGACGAATAAGCTTAGCATGGTGAAGTTGGCGGTGTGCTTGTTGGCTACCTAGGTACATAGGTATTTGATAATACGCACAAGGACAACATCATAGTCTCTCACAAGAGGTAGCGAGCTGGGCCTGTAAGTATTTATAAATTCGCCAATACTCCCTCGTCAATTATTAAAGTCTAACCCCATCATTCACATACAGGAGCACCAGGGCCAACATACGATTATCGTACAGCATGCTCAGGTCTCATTGCCTGCATCGATCGGTGAACAAGTCAGAAGCTTTGTCATCAGGTAGGAAAGAAAACCCGCTGTTACTTGACTAAATGAGCAGGTCTAGAACTAGTTTGTGCCGAAAATCTGTTCCGGCCCGTCGTCCATTAGGGAGAAAAAGGCAGGAGAAATCACCAAGGTGAACCAATTGCAGTATAGCGTATCAACTTTGAGTGCAAGGCAATTAGGCAAGCTGTATGTAAGCAGCATAACCGAATTGGTGATGCTAGAATGGGTCCTTGAACGGCACAGCTCACTACCTACCTGGTATTTATTGCTACCTACACACGGCGCGCGAGGCCGCCTTCCGGCCCTAGTTCAATGCGTCCGGGAGCATACCATACCAGGTCCTACAACATGGGGCTCCCCGAAGGAATCACTTGGACCGGTGTTATTCCCAATTCGCCAGGTCCTACCTTAGGTAATTTTAAATGTCATGCTTCATGCTGGTTGAGTAAAATTGCTCACCTACTCCTACCATTTTCAAAAGGCTTACAAATGTAGCACGGGTATCTAAGAACCTGAAAACGTCGAAATATTCGTGGAATGATTTTTTTTAGTTCAAAACGAGTACTGAGAAGTGAGTAACGATAGTGTTACAATAATAAACTTCAACCCTTACGAGGTAGGTATCTAACTCGCACTCAACTCGCACTCGATAAGGCTTTCTGTCCGGTTGTCGACTCTCCACTGCGATAGAGGGAGTTAGCATATTAGCCCAATAGCAGATCCGTTAGGTATGTAATCTCTTACAATATTGCAGGCACGCAGTCCAGATGATCGCAGTAGATTCTCTCACTCGTGCCTCGTCCGCTCTCGAGACGAGAAGCCAGTCATCATAACCATGTCCAGCGCTGTCGCTTCCCAATACGCACCCACCGTGGGGATTGCGTATTCATTTATTAGCAATTTACTATATCTGGGTTTCATAACCTTGGAGAGCCGCGTTAGAATTTTGACGCATTGCTCATCAGGCCAGTCGTGAAGGATGGAATGCATGTAGTAAGCCCTACTACCTAAACCACAAACACCACCAAGTTAGCGACAGCCTTATAGGATATATCGGTATCGGGTTGGTTACCTCGGATCGGTTACTCTTCAAAGAAATCGTGCGGCATCCTCTCTATCCGCTTATCTAGGCTGCTAATCTGATCAATCACCGCTGGTAAGTCTTGCAATATGAGGCGCCCAGGTACATGTGAAGGTTGAAAAGATCGCCAAAAGGAGGCCGTCCTTGGAGATGCTCGAAAAAGTCCTTGCTTGTTCCGTAGGCATATTGGTAAGGACCGTCTAAGGCATTGCTGGGAACCCTATATCCCGTCTTTCTCATGTATTCGTGCAAGTTGATATTCGAAGCTAGGAGGCCGCCCGACCTTTCGCCCCACGTCAACGGGTCACTCTACCCTACCATAGATAAATAGGGTGTCTTACATGAATGGGTAGCCAGCACTGATTATAGGTAGGCATAATGATCTAGTAAAGTTCGTTGGCGCATACTCGTCGGCGCCAGTCTCTTTCACATAACCCATGGCACTCAAATGGCGGAGGAATCGCCCTGGGTCTATTAGCCGAGAGAATTCATACCAATATACATTCTCTCTCGTGATACTCACCGACAAGAGCAGAATCGGCACCTACAGCCCCAGTAAGGTCGGTCGATGTTTTGCCTTTGCCGTCGTTTTCTGCCATAACCTTGAATAGTCCCAACTCAACGCAGGTGGTGAGAGCAGTCATCGCCGAGGGCTAATGTATACATTAAAATGCTTATCAAAAAGAAGATATAGGCGCATACCTGTGCCCAGCAATGCTTTATCATAGTCTCACGAGGCGTTTCCAACGCTCGTACTAAACGCCGAGCGGCCGCCACAAGCTCAAGTCTTGCACCATTGTCGACTGCAGAAACTGAGGATGATAGCTCATTGATCCTCCTAACGTGCGTATCAAGGCTAGCTAAGTCACAGGGCTTCAATGCGATCTCGGGGACCGTGGCTTGCCTATCCAAGTGTCCGTTGTCGGTAAGATGTTGCTCAGTCATTTCTAAAGAGACCAAAACGAACTTAGCAATGCAAGATGGAGACAATATATGGTAGGTACAAAACGAGAATGAGGCACGGATAGAATGGGCGAAGTTAGAAAGGGAGATAAACTGGCAAGTATGAATGTCGAGCTTAAAGTCTTTTATTTATGTACCTCCTAGGTACATCCCCATTCCTTATCTTACGGCTGCTTATAGTACTTGGTCCTAAGGCCTCTCTTAACGCCATCTTCCTCCCTCGCTCCCCGTCATGTACCCTCGTGATCTCGCACCCGGCACTTCTCTCCTATGGTCCTCCAGTTATTGGCTCTCTCCTTCTATCTGGTAAATATAAATATCTATGTTTGGCAGGTCTCTGGTCAGATCGAACTCTATTATTCCTAAGTATGAGCACTATGGCCTTCTCATGGGCTGGCGGTGATCACGCACTTCTTTGTTTCCGAATTTCGCATATCGTGGCATACCCCCGCGTTTAGCACTTGCATATTTTGAACCGGCGAACAACTGCTAATCTTTTATATCCGTTCTCGATCTTAGGTACTCATATCGTGCTATTTACCTATAGGTATCTAGTACATAACTCCAACGCCACACCTTTAATGGGTGCGGTCGTCGAGTTTGCGGAAATAGCACTATGAGAGGTAGCTAACTCATCTAATTTTGTTATGTTCATGTTGCACTAAAACATTTAATTGAATTTCTACCTCTCACTTTTATCCTGACACGCTTGAATATTTTGGCCTCTTTATTGACGTTGAGGATTCCCTTTAGCCTTGCTTTACTTCTACCCAACCTTATGCGTGCTTGCGATGTATCAACCAGCGGCTAGCTAAAACAATCAAATTCTAACTGCTCTTAGAGATAAAAGGTACTGGGTTGAGGGATTTAATAGCCGGACGGAGAGTATTTCAATCTGAATTGGACGGATAGCTACACCTACAGACGAGGACGGTGCGAGTTGGTCTCTCTATTCACATTCTATCCAAGCTAATGTCCAATGGAAAAAAGACCTCTCTGATCCAAAAGGTTATACTCAGCTACTTTACTGAAAACGAGCGAATGAAATTTTTATATAGGAGGTACCTAAGTAAATGAATGACCTATATGAACCAATTTGTTTTCTAACCCATTCAACGCGGACACTGCAACACATTTGTATGAACTTACACAATATAACCCCATAATTCCGACGAATTGGTAAATGTCGCCTATATAAAGTGATTCCTACGAGAGATCAAGTCATTGTAAGCGTATCAACAACCACATTAAGCACCAGCAGGCTTTTCTTGGCCCTGCTGCCAGTAGACCTTTTGCTCCGTTTTCCAGTCGTAGTTAGAATCCCCAATCCTGCTCTGGTCGATCCAGATGATCTTTCCAACCTTGGCGTTGTCAATTATACGCTCGAGCTCTATGCTCCAGAAAATCCCATCGGCCTTGGGGGTCTGGCTGTGCGGGAAGACGAGGTACGCAGTGCCCTTAGTCTGATCCGCGTAGTATGTAGAGAAAGCCCTCTGGAAGTCCTTGAACTTCGCGTCCGAGACCTTTGGGTATTGACCCTTGTGGACAAAGTTGTCGCTGTTCCAGATGTTGCGTACGGACGTGAGGCCGACCCCATTCGCCCATATTACAATATTGTTGATGTTCTTGTTGCTCTGACCGGTGAAGAAGATGGCCGTATCGACTTTTGGCTCCCCAAGTTTGGCCCAGGAAGAGAACTTGCTGGGGTCCTGGATGAGCTCGTCTACCTGTTCCTCGTTGGGGATCGTGAGAGCGCGAACATCGACAAGGCTGGACGTGTCTGTAGGAAGGGCGAGAGCAGTGGAGGCTTGCCAAGAAAGCAAGAGAATGGAGCTTAGGAAAGAAAAGAAGAAGAGGAAAGAAGAGCCTTCCCGGAACGCGGTGAACTTCATGTTGCAACGATTTGTGGTGTATTGGGATATGTGTCGTGATATGACTAGTGATTTCAAAGTGTCTCTGTGTTGCGTCTTGTAATGGCTACATGGGCATGTTGAAGTAGGTGGACGCGGAGCATCTTTATATCTTCATCTCGATTTACTACTGTACGCAACAAGTATTCTTCCTTTTGGCTTTCGCCTGTGATATTTACTACGTCAACCCACACAAATTTGAGTCTCACTCGCAACAGATGTTCCTTCCGCTAATGATAGTCACCCAAGTTCTCTTGTGAAGATCCGATAACTCAGACGTAACGCCTAGCAAGGCTTGTAGCGAAGTACCAAGCCGCGCCTGATCTACAAAATACCAGGAGCATACGTATGAACGTGGAATGGTGACATCTTCACCATCAAGTCTATAATTAACAACATAATGTCAATATCTCGAACACGAAGCTGACTTCATGGCTGATCTGCTGAAGATCTTGGTTATAGTTTCAAGCTGAGCTCAACCTACGGTGCTGAATGGGAGCCAGGACTTATGCCGATCGTTATCACGGCCTGAAGAAGGATTTTATATTGATCCCATATCCAAGCGGTTCAGCCCCCAAGAGCCTCATGCGGGGCTGTGAAGCGCAAATTAGCTATCCAGGTGATGTAGATCGATTACTATATGGTTATTTCCTTGGTTGTATAAGCAGACGTCCCGGGTGTTAGCATGAATGACATAATGCGGCCTGGCTGTTGGTGCAATGTGTTAAAGGCGCAGCATAGTAGTGGTCAGCATCAGGAACGCCTTTCTGGTTTCGTGTGCCTCGTGCAATGGCAGCTATTGAAGGTTGTATAAACACTTGGTAAGGAGAGCCAAAGATATGCGTTATACAAGGCTGACTATCCGTCATTGCACTATCATTTCCAGGCATAAGATAATCTCAGGGCGCTGTGGTGTCACTCATAGGATTTTAATGCGGTATTGTATTACACCAAGTATTGCTATGAAATCCTTACGTCTCTATTCTCTGATGTCATAAGTAGATCTCACTTTTAACCACGCCGTGTGTTATAATAAAGTGCTTTAAACGCCTAACGTCGGGTTAAAACCTACCTACCTTACTACCCACTTATTAGGTGATCTATACTTAACTCCTTAATTGTAACACAGCTTTTCCTTGTCCAAAAGCCAAAAAAGCACTATTTGTCTACCTTGGATAAAAACCTTGTATCGTTATAGCCGAAGCGAGCTCCTCACCATGTCGCCTTTTACTCCCCAACCTAATAGCCTAGAAAAGGCCATCTCGGAAAGCGATCTAGCAGCTGTCCAAACCCTGTACGCCGGGACGGCACCTGCACAACAGCCGGCATTCCTTGCTAAGACTGCCGAGCGCGCGGCGCGCCGAGCCCAGATCACGATTCTCGACTGGTGCTTCCGCGCGGGGCTCGCGGTGCCACAAGGCGAGACTCTCAACAACGAACTGTACGACCAGGCTTGCTTCTCGCGCTCGCCAGCCGTGTTTGAGGTACTGGCTGCCCACGGTTGGGATCTCAACGCACATCACAGCGAATTTGTGGGTGACGCACTGAGCCTCGCGGCGTACCATGGAGACACCGCGCTCGCCGAGTTCCTGCTAGAGCATGGCGGTGTTGACCCGAACCAGGCCTGGGGTTACCAGGAGCACGAGGCCGGCGTCTGGGCCGTCGTTGGGCCGCATCGATCGCCCGAGTTTTTACGAACCATGTTGTCCCACGGCTGGAAGCAGGCCGACAGCACTGCTCATATCGCGGCTGCAGAGCACGGCGATATGGAGATCCTCCGCCTGCTCGTAGAGGCCGGCAGTGCCAAACTAGAAGCCACGGATCCCTGGTGGGGCAACCCGACGGAGATCGAGGCGGATCGGTGGGGCACGGCGCTGTACCGGGCTGCCTTAAAGGGCCAGGAGGACGCCGTGGCGTATCTTCTCGAGAAAGGAGCGGATCCTTCGTTCAAGGATGAGAAGGGGAGGTCTTGCGCTTGGGCGGCGAGAGAAGGGGGCAGTCAGAGGATTGTTGAGATGTTGGAGGAGAAAGGGGTAAAAGAGTAATGTAGGGAAGAAGAGAAGAGAATGTTAGTGGGGCGTTATCTATAGGGGCTTCACGAAAGGAATGGTAGTGCTACGAAATATGTTGCTTTCACCATTAGACAATTGGAATAAGTACCTCTTTACTTCATCCTTTACCATTCTATCTTGAGCGTCACATTGTGATCAATCTTTGAACCCCCAAAGCACACCGCCGACATTCCATACGAAGACTTGCAGCATAGATTAGGCACGTAAAACTCTTCACATAAGCATATACTCAAGACTTCATGGGTACGCATTTTACTCATTGCAATAGTGTTACGGACCATAGTGTTGATATAAGAAACCTGTAACAATCTATACAGTTGGCCCATCCCTTATCAACTGGTGCTCCGCAGCCAACGCGTCTGGGTTATTATCCTCAAACCCAAAATTCCAGATACGAACGGGTGTCCAGCCTCCACCCCTATAGGCACCATGGCTACTTTCCCCCCCAACATGCTGCATCACGACGGGCGTCAACGCCCAGCGTAAATCACCCGTCGCATCCGCATATTCTTCTATAAAGCTATCGGTCGGTACATCAGACCACCTATTTCTATGGAAAAGGGGCAACAGCACGTCAGAAACCTTGGCACGCGGAAACACGAGCCCTTGTCCACAGCACGCGTGATCAGGCATTAGATGTACACCCGTCGGTCGCGGCGCCACACAATTACCACCAGCGGCGAAGTAAAGCAGAATTAGGAGAGGGGTGAACACAAGTGTAACCAGAAGGAATACCGAGCGCGTAAGGTGTAAACGCGCTGCGGGTACATACCGCCGCATCAAAAGTAGGATGCATGTAGTACCAGCAACGACGGCAGAAGATGAGGTCATGTATTTTAACCAGTACTCCGAGTTCCAACCAAGGAGACCCTCATAATAGAAGAGCCGTAAATAGAGGACTGCTTTTGCGATCAGTCTAGTCGCACCAGAACTCACATTCTTTTCGTGTACTTACAATCCATATACCCTGCTTTCCATGTCTTGGTCGTAGCAACTTCTAATGCTCTTGCGATTCGATGCCACCACCCGTCCATAAAAACGACATCATCCTCAATCATTAACAGGTAGGGAGCCCTAGTCTTTACACACTCTTCCATAACAATCGAATAATCGAATTTGGCTTTGACCCCGTGAGATTCCTTACGCTCTATGGTTCGAGCCAGGTTTAGTCTGGCCGGGTCATCGCTATAAAAAACCATCTGATCAGCCATATTGGCAAGCCATGGCTGCTGGTGACCTTGGTGCTTTCTCAGGTCGGTATGGGCAAGAAGCACAACAAAGTAAAGATCTTCCCGCTCTTTTGCACTAAGGCCGTGTTGTAGGGAACCCAACGTTGACTCGAGGTACGATATCCCTTGCCTCTGCGCCGAGGGAATTCCAATACACAGTGCAGGCGGAGTACTGCTATTTCTTTGCAGATGTCCCTTGGTACCTTGTAGATTGGCATGCTCTATGCTCTGTTGTATTCGATACGTCGAATAGCTAGGGGCGCGCGCACGTTCTGACTGAAAAAATACGGAGGTTGGATCTTTCCAGCATGTTAATCGAAGATATATTATAAGCGACGAGTACTAAATTCTCACAACACTGTTAATATTTTGCCTCTTGGTATCCATAGCCAACCTACAGATCTTGAGATGGCAAACGGGTACTGACAAGAAATGAAAATCCCAAAAGCAGCCGTACACTAGCATGCATCCTACAACCCCAATGTTCAAATAATACTAGCAAAAGATACGAAAAGACAACGATTCAATAACAACAATAACACCAAAGTGAAAAGACTTAGTTCATCATAAAAGAGACGGTTTCTGGTCCTGGATAATAGGCATAAGAAAAGTAAGAAATTGCAAGCACTTACTGAAAGAAACTCCGAAGTCCTACCCTTCCTGTATTTAATTGGGGGCCTTCCACAAGTAGTGAAAGACAGCGCAGATCTAGCATTACGGAGATTTCTAAATCCTTTGTGCTGGGCTTGAGACACTGTGTAACATCATATGCCGTGTAGCCCTTAGGCGCCGTCCAGCCTGATCCGATGACGAAATTGACCAGTTACCGGCTTTTAGAAGCGTCCCGGCAGCGCGGATTAGTGCCCCCCTCGGCGCCGAGGGGGAAAAGGGGGAAGGCATATACTCAAACACCGCGCCTAACCACATCTAGAGTTGTCAGCTAAAAGGATTCCGCATGACATCACCAACGTCCTAGATAGAAAGTACGGAAAACCAACAAGCCAAAAAGCAAATGCGTGTAACACCCGCTGATACTTGCCCAATACGCATAAGATCTGAAGTCTTCATAGCCTCACAATGTTAACGTGGACGCCGACAACGCCGCAAAACAACGCCGCAAAACTGCGTAAAGATGGCGATCTTGCTTGAAGCTGTGACGACGTATTCTCAATCAATTACGAGAGAAAGGCTGATGGCGGATGGGAAAGAGCTTGAAGGTAAACGAAAAGTCAACGACACTTGAGATATAAAAGGGGTTGGTTTCGTCCAAACTTAGGTTGTGTATTATCTCTACCATCACATTCACATCTCGATCAATATCACCATCAATCAGCACACTATCTTATCATTTCGCTACCTAGTTTAAAAACCACCAAAAAGCCAAATTAACACTATCATCATGTTCTCCGCAAAGACCTTCCTCCTTTTTGTTGCCGCGGCCGCCAGCCCCTTAGCTACCGCCCTGGCCGAAAACGGGACGGTAGAGGCTGCCGACTTCTGGGCCATGTTCTGCGACGACACAGAGTGCTCCCAGAACTGTGGCCAGTCTGTACAAGTCTCGAACCCCGGCTGCCTCAACCAGAACGGCCGCCAGTCCATTCGATTCCACGGTGGCGACGTCGGCTCGGGTGACTACTCCCTGGTCATTTCCCCTAGCGGCGACTGTCCTTGCCAGGAGTCGTGTTCGAGCATTCCTACCAACACTGAGTGCTGGGACATCTCGCGATTCCAGGATGCCAAGTCATTCCGGTTCATCGGAGGCCACTGCGACGGCAACAACTGCTAAGTTTCGCTTCCACGGGATGCGCTAGGATGCTATCAGCCGCGGGCTTATTACCTAGGGCGCGAATCACGCTGCAAAATATTGGGTTTCAGTCAGGGAAAACCGTTAACTCTCTTTCCATTATTGAAGTTTTGATTTAAATTGTACATCATGTGTGGAGGGTCATATTTCAGGAATTTCATCGAAACGTTATCATAGAGTTTACTATTAGTCATTCGTTTCAATGCTATTTTATTTATACGATGGTTAGTTGGTTTTTTGAAACATGCTAACAGATAAATGGGTTTTATTCGTCTTTTGAAGTTACATGAGGCACCACGTCCGAGGTGCACAAAAGCCCTGAGTTTACGAACGTCATTCGTCTTAACGTCTTACGTTTTACGTCTTACGTTTTAATGGAAATATAATAACCTGTAATAACCTTTCGGGTATTATAAGTATCGTGGGTATCTTAGGTATTATATCGTATTAGAAATATTATATTGTAAATGCTTTAAATTTATAAAAGGTTATTATTATTAATTTATATTAAATTATTAAGTAAAATCGATTTTTTTAAATAAGGTTTTATATAAAAAATGAATAAAATTTCGGATTTTTAATTAAATATAATAAATATATTAAATAAAAAAGAAATTATTAAAAAATAAAAAAAAAATTTATTTTATATAATTTTATAATATATATATATTTTAATAATATTTAAAGTTAAAATTAAAATTAGGATTAAAATTAAGTAATTTAAAAAAAGATTATTTAATTTATAAAAAAAGTTAAAAAATTAATATATAAATATATTAACTATTTTATTTTTTAAAAATAAAAAATAATTTTATTATATATGGTTTTTTAAAGTAAAAATATATTAAATATAAAATATTTAAATAAAAATTTATATTAAATACTTTTATAAATAATTAAGTAAAAAATTATTTGCGTAAATAAAGTTATTAAGTAAAAACATGTAATTAAAATAAAATTAAAATTATAAAACTTATTTTTTTTACACGTTAAAATATTAAACGTTAAATGTAAGGTTTAATTATATTATAAAAAAAAACCGATTTAAAATATAAAAGGGTAAAAGCTAAGGGCCGGATTTTTTAAAAACGTAAAAGTTTTTAATTTAAATCGAGCCGAAATTTCGAACGAACTTTTTTAAAAAATTAAAAAAAAATTAATAGCATAAAAATAATATAAATTAAAGTTAAAGATTAATAATTAAAGGTTTAAACTATAATTAATTATTAAAGAAAAAAATATAAAATAATTTTATAAAAATAAAAAAAAAATAAAAAAGTTATAAAATAATAATTATATACTTAAATTACTTTTTATTATTATTTTTATCTTTTTAAATATTTTTATTTTTTGCTTTAAAGTTTAAAAGCATTTTAAGGTGGACTTTTTTATAAAAGCTTTAAAAATTACTTTAAAGTTTTTTAATATTATAAATTAATAAACTAAAAAGTTATTCCGTAATAAAAAGCGGGGTTCCATAATGTTAAGACCGGAAAAACCTTTAAAACACGTAAAAAAAATATTAATTTAATTAATTTAATGGATTTTATAAAATTTAATATTAAATTTAATAAAATTAATTAAATCTATTAAATTATAACGAACTTACATTTAAGTTCGTAAAAATGTAATAATTAACGTTTAATTTTAAATAAATAATAACGATATAAATTAAATGTTAAAATATTATTAAAAGCGTTTATTAAAAAAGCTTAAAATTTTTTCCTTTATATAAATATAAGATTTAAATTAATAGTTAAAAAAGTGTAAATGAATAATTAAATATATGGTAGTATTATATATCCCGTAAGCTTTTTTATTTTTTTATTTAAAAGTATTATAATCTTAATGATTTTAGTAATTTAATTAATTTCGTTAAAATTAACGAAATTAACGAGATTAATAAAATTATTACCTTTTATTAAATTATCTAAAGTTTATCCGTTTAATTGTACGTTTTAAAAACCTTGCTTTTATATAAAGTATGGTTTTCGCGTTATTAGTTCGTAACATTATCTTTTTTTTCTTAAGTTTTTTATCTTTAAAGATTTTTCGGTAAGCGTATTTTGTAATGTTCCTTTTTTTTTTTTATTATTTTTTAACTGATTTATTAAAATGTTAAATTGTGTATTTAAGTTCGTTACGAAAAGTAAAAACCGTGTTAATTAGTAAAAAAGCAAAAAACTTTAAGCTTTTTTAATTAAGTTAGTTAATACTTTACGCATATTGTGTTTAAATTATGTTTATTTTAAAAAACCCTTATATTATTTTTTGCCGAGTTTTTTTTTTATAATATTTATATTAAGAAAAGTTATCGTTTTAATTATAACGTATTGAAAATAAACTTTTTAACCAAGTTAAAATAAAAATTAAACTTTTTTAAAAATAAACAGTATTAAATAAAAAATAAAATCTTTCGTTTTAAAAAGGAAATAATAAATCGTTTTAAATAAATTAAAAAAAGTTAAAAAAATATTTCTTGTTACTTTATTTACTTTAAGGAAATTTATCATAAAAAAGATATTTTTTAATATAAAAAAAATTAAATTATAAAAAAGAGGAAAAAAAAAAAGTAAAAGTTAAAATGCTTTAAGTTTAATTAGTTTATTTATACTTTTTAATTTTTTTAAAGGCGATTTTAACGGGGCTACTATTTTTTAAAATGGTTTTAACTTAAAGTTAAATCCGTTATTACTTGTAAATAATTAAGGTTTTTTCAGTAAAACATTTTCACAAGTTTTTAAGCATTTTTAAAATATTTAATTAATTCTTATATATTTTCCTTTAATAAATAATTTTTTTATTTAATTAAATATTTAATTTAATTTTTAAATTTTTTAAAATTTAATACCTTTTTAATAACGTATTTTTAATTAGCTTTAATATTTAAAGTAATTTATATTAACGCATTTTCAGGTGCTTTTTTTAATAAAAAAATATAAAATATTAAATGTAACTTTATTTTTGCTAATAATAATAATTTATAATTAATTTCCGAAATAACTTTTTTAATTTTAAAAAGTTTAAGTTTTTTATAATTTAATTTATTATTTAATTTTTTAATTTTAATATTTTATTATAATAAATAAACCTTATTTTCCTTTTTAAAAATTAATCTTTTAATTTTATATTAATTATTATATTTCTTTATTTTTATTTATAAAAACTTAAGTTTATTTATTAAATATTTTTACGTAATTATAATTTATTTTATTATAATTTTTATTTTAAATAAAAATTTTTTTATATTTTTATTAATAGAGCTATTATATGTAATTTTTATTTAAAATAATAATTTTACTTAATCATTTTACATTTTATTAATATATATGCGAAAATATTATTTTAACATTTAATTTAAATGTTTTATTTATTTGTTTAATTGTAAATAATATACTGTAAATAATATACTGTAAATAGCTTTTATTTTACATTTATTTTTATTATTAAATTAATTTAAAATTTAAATATAAATAATTTATTTTTATTTAATATAATACATTTTAATAATTTATATTTATTAATTATATATTTAAAAAAAATATAAGTTAAATTTTTCGTTATATTAGATTTTTTATATAATATAAAATGTTTATATTTAATTAATTTATTAACTATTACTTATATATTATTATATAAAATATTAATTATAAGTTTTTTTTAATAATAATAATTTAATAATGAAATTTTACGTTATAATTTTTCATGCTTTATTTGGAATTTTTATTAATTATATAAATTCATATAATTTATATTTAATTAATTTTATTTTATTACACATATTATATTTATTAATTACTTTTTTAATTATTATTAATAAATTAAAAAAATTATAATTTTTTATAATTTATTATATAATTTAAAAAATATTTTAATATTTATATAATAAATGTTTATAATATTTTTTAATAAATTTATATTATAAGTTTTTAAATACGTATGCTTTTTTTAAATAAGTAATTATATTGTTTTTTATTTTAATTTCTTAAGGTAATTCTTTATTAAATATAACCGCTTTAATACGTGTTATTTAAATATTATTTTTTTTTATAAAATATAATATTAAAAAAATAAACGCTTTTTATTTATTTAATATAAATATTATTTTTTCTTTTATTATATTTTTAATACTAACGCTATTTAATTTATTAAATATATTTATTTACGTATTTACTTTTTTTATAATATAAATTATTTTAAAATTAAAATTACTAAAGTATTTTACTTATTTTTAAACTTTAAATTTTAATTTTTAAGTAATTATTAACGTTTTAAAGTTATAGGGTTAGGGTTAGGGTTAGGGTTAGGGTTAGGGTTAGGGTTAGGGTTAGGGTTAGGGTTAGGGTTAGGGTTAGGGTTAGGGTTAGGGTTAGGG